>NW_024098317.1:392500-485000 GCF_016545835.1 Crotalus tigris | reverse complement strand
CATGCTGGCTCAGGAATTCTGGGAGTTGAAGTCCACGAGTCATAAAAGAGCCAAGGTTGCCTACTCCTGCCCTAAAAGACCTCCAAGGTCCCTTCCAAGTCTGTTATTCTGTTAACCATTATACGAGGGATGTCCAACTTTGGCAACTTTGATACTTCTGGGTTTTAATTCCCAGAGTTGCTGGCAGAGGATTTCTGGGATTTGTAGTCCACAAGTCTTAAAAGTTACCAAAGTTGGACAGCCCTACACTGAACCAAAGGGACTGGGTAGTTTCCATTTATTTGATGCAGTGTTCCAAAGCATTCACAATTTACTTCTCTGCTAGTTTGAAGGGATGCTATCTAAGAAAACGTATGGCCCGAGCCAGCCCACAAATGGGAGGCTTTGAAACAAATTCCTCTAGTGGGATTGTAAAGAAGTCATTTGTTTTGCTCCGAAACGTCTGCAGGAACATTTTACTTACGTAATACATTGTTCCCCAATTAATGTATCCACGAATTGCTTGGCTTAACTAGAGTACTTCTCTGGATTAGACAGCTGAGATAGCAAAGCAGCCTTGCTGTAAGTCTTCAGAAGGGTATCGCTGTGAAAGTCCCTCGCTGAACGTGCATCATAGGTGGATATTAGTCATTTCCACCTATAGATATGTTCACCTAATACAGTGGTTCTCAACCTTTTTAATGCCGCAACCCCCAACCGGTCGTAAGTCGAGGACTACTCAACCGGTCGTAAGTCGAGGACTACTCAACTGGTGCAGCACCGTTTGCAGAATGGGACTTTTGGCGGGCTCAGCAGGGCAGAGACAGCCTGGACAATTCCTATTGGCTTTTGAAAGCCAATAGAATTAGACTCTATTCAAGAGAGTCTATTCTATTGGCTTTCAAAAGCCAATAGAATAAAAGGGAGTAGCACAGCTAAGGAAAAGGGGGAAAAAATGGCGGACTGCGTTGTTTGGCAACCCCCGTGAAATGGTCGTTCGACCCCAAATGGGGTCCCGACCCACAGGTTGAGAACCACTGTCCTAATAGATCTCTGAGTGGTTTGCTTTCTCACTCTTAATAGATTGCCAGCAAGAAAATCAACTTTAACAAGTATGAAAAAAAAAATCTGTGAAAATGAAGAATTCATACGCTAAGAGAGAGTGGAGTTTGTTTGTTTGTTTGTTTGAAAGGACTGTGAATTCAGATTAAAAACTCAGATTTTTTTCCAATGTCTTCGACTGTATTTTTTTTTTTTAAAGATATATCTAGTAAAGTGGTATTGTGGAATAAGCTGCAACAATACTGATAGAAGAGAATTGGGTTGAACTTTGGATACCTAAGGGCTCTCTGAGTTTGACTGTTTTCTTGCAGACCAGCTAAATAACATCATCAGTGCACTGATGATGTTACCTACTTTGGTAATAAAACATCTGCAAGAAAACCGCCAAGCTCAGAGAGCACTAAGGTCAGTGGTGGGATTCAACCAGTTTGCACCAATTCAGCAGAACTGGTAGCTAATTTTTTGTTGCCCAGGCCCAGAATGGACTTCCAAAAGTGGCATCCACACAGAGAACCGGTTGTTGGCGTATTTGAATCCCACCACTCCTCTCTTCCTTCCTTCCTTCCTTCCTTCCTTCCTTCCTTCCTTCCTTCCTTCCTTCCTTCCTTCCTTCCTTCCTTCCTTCCTATGGTGGGATTCAGTCACTTTGCACCAGTTTGGCAGAACCGGTAGCTAATTTTTTGTTGCCCAGGCCCAGAATGGACTTCCGGAAGTGGCATCCACATAGAGAACTGGTTTTCACATAGTTGAATCCCACCACTTTCCTTCCTTCCTTCCTTCCTTCCTTCCTTCCTTCCTTCCTTCCTTCCTTCCTTCCTTCCTTCCTTCCTTCCTTCCTTCCTTCCTGTGGTGGGATTCAGTCTCTTTGCACCAGTTCGGCAGAACCGGTAGCTAATTTTTTGTTGCCCAGGCCCAGAATGGACTTCCAGAAGCAGCATCCACACCGAGAACCGGTTTTCACATAGTTGAATCCCACCATTGACTAAGACAGCCAAGTTCAACCCTGATTCTCTTCTATTCGAAAGCCCCAACAAACCCACAGTAACTTCTGTATAACTTTCTACCTTATACCAGTTTGACATTCCACCCGCTGTTTCAGTTTGCATACCTGCTCACCTTTCTCTTACATTTGACTGAGGGCTGCAGCTGCCTGCATGATCTTGCATAAATATAGTGTGGTGACATTCATCAGAGTCAGAAGCCAAGTTAGATTTGTGATGGCTCTTTCCAACTGCAAAAAGCCATTTGACATTTTCAAAAAAAAAGTAGGTGTGATTTGAGACCTAACCAGTTTCTTCCGAGTCCTGAAATTTACACACATAGATTTTCTGGCTGAATTAAAGAAGTTAGAAACTGATAAGCAAGAATATTTGTTGCTCAGGGTTGAACTGTGGAATTCTTGGTGCTCTCTAAGTTTGTTTTTTTGCAGACATTTCATTACCCAACTAGCTTACATCATCAGTGCTTGAAGGGAGTGGGGTTTGATCAAACCGGTCAGTGCTGGAGGAGATCAACCCCGACTGCTCTTTAGAAGGCCAGATCTTGAAGTTGAAACTCAAGTACTTTGGCCACCTAATGAGAAGGAAGGACTCACTGGAGAAGAGCCTGATGCTGGGAAAGATGGAGGGCAATAGAAGAAGGGGACGACAGAGTATGAGGTGGCTGGATGGAGTCACTGAAGCAGTAGGTATGAGCTTCAATGGACTCCAGAAGATGGTAGAGGACAGGAAGACCTGGAGGAATGTTGTCCATGGGGTCGCGATGGGTTGGACATGACTTCACAATTAACAACAAAGCTTGGGGTTTTTTGCAGACATTTCATTACCCAACTAGCTAACATCATCAGTGCTTGAAGGGAGGGAGTGGGGTTTAGAGCAGGTATTTAGTACAGCCTCTAGCACTGAGGATATTACCTAGTTGGGTAATGAAACATTTGCAAGAAAACCACCAAGCTCAGAGAGCACCAAGGACCCCAAAGTTGGAAACTGCCTGAATTTTGACTTTTGAAAGGAAAACAAAACAAAAACGTGTGAATCCCAAAATACAAAGTTAAAGAACTTAGTTTGACCCCACCCTAAAAAGTAATGGGCAGATGAAAATGAAAACAACTGTAAAATGCTTGAAGATCCACAGTCACCATTTAATATGGCCAAAGAAATAAGCTGACGTGGTATTGAAAAGCCACTTCCTTGTTCATGCTTTAGAGCAAGGGTAGGCAACCTTGGCTCTTTGATGACTTGTGGACTTCAACTCCCAGAATTCCTGAGCCAGCCATGCTGAGGGGAAAGGGAGAGGTTTTCAAGCTGAGCCATGCTGGCTCAGGAATTCTGGGAGTTGAAGTCCACGAGTCATAAAAGAGCCAAGGTTGCCTACCTCTGCTTTAGAGGATTACAATCAAAATCTTTAACGATTTCGGACCCCGAATTAGCCTTCAAGAAAGATTGGAATCCTTCCAAGAGTGGTGAAATACGATTCTCAACAGCAGGTAGTAAAGTAATACTCCTCAATTACTGAACTCTTGTGTAAGTCGACTTACAACAGTTCATTTAGTGACCGTTCAAAGTTACAATGGCACTCGAAAAAGTGACTTACGGCCGTTTTTCACCCTTAACAACCGTTGTGGTTGTAAGTTGAGACTGTCCTTTATTTGGCGGGCCACATAAGTCAGCTACAAAGGTCTGTAGTAGCATTTCTGAATTCCAGAGAATTTATGTTTCACCTAAGCAACATGCGTAGCATATAGCTCATTCTATCTGTCAGTTTCCTATTGATTTTTCCTCATGCAATATTATTGAGACGAACCCCCCCCCACTCCCAAGCTTCAAGGGCAAGCCAAATTCTCATTATTTGGAGATTAATATGTAGTGAGGTGTTTGGGCCGCCGAATCCTTTTAAGAAAGAACGGAGGTTAGGCAAAGTGATGTATTTTCCTGGGCATAGAGAAGTCGGTGGCCATACATTCCTTTTACTATTTAAGCAGAAATCTCTTAATTCGCATCTAAGGTTCCTTTGCATCAGCTGTATTTGCTGTGGTCAAAACAGCGAAAGAATTCCTCTAATCAAAAATACAGCTGCTATTATTATTATTATCTAGCAACCTAGAACTAAGGAGAAACTTCCTGACCGCTAGAACAATTAACCAGTGGAACAATCTGCCTCCAGAAGTGGTGAATGCTCCAACACTGTCTTTTTAAGAAAAGATTGGATAGCCATTTGTCTGAAATGGTATAGGGTTTCCTGCCTGAGCAGGGGGTTGGACTAGATGACCTCCAAGGTCCTTTCCACCTTTTTATTATTGCTATTGTTATTATTAATCATCGCACAGTCAGCCAGATGCTCAGACTGAATTTGGCACTTTTGTCTACCTATTGAGTCCTTCCCAAGGACCTGGGATAGGCAGATGTGGATGTTTGATGGTGTTACAGATATCGTTGCAGGATGGAAGCAGTTCCTAGTAAGGCCACCTTTTGCAATTGACTAATAGCGAATTTGTCAATGCCAATGGTGTTCAAATGGTGCTCCAGTTGTTTTGGGATTGCACCCAAGGCACCTATGACTATTGGTACTACCCTTGCTTGCTTTTGCCACAGTCTTT
This sequence comes from Crotalus tigris, assembly GCF_016545835.1. Classification (NCBI taxonomy): domain Eukaryota; kingdom Metazoa; phylum Chordata; class Lepidosauria; order Squamata; family Viperidae; genus Crotalus; species Crotalus tigris. The sequence goes on along the minus strand of NW_024098317.1, from coordinate 480,364 downwards.
CTATTTCTGTTTGTAGGTCTTTGTATTTTGTTATCTTCTCCAGTTCTTTCTCCTCTATTCTGCAGTCTCCAGGCACTGCCAAGTCCACTATCCAGACTTCTTTGTCTTATTGACAGTTGTTAAGTCCGGGGTGTTATGTTGCAGGTGCTTGGCTGTTTTTATTATTGTTGTTGTTGTTGTTATTATTCAATCATCGCACAGTCAGCCAGATGTTCAGACTGGATTTGGCATTTTGTCTACCTATTGAGTCCTTACCCAGGACCTGGGATAGGCAGATGTAGATGTTTGATGGTATTACAGGTATCGTCGCAGGATGGAAGCAGTTCCTAATAAGGCCGCCTTTTGCAATTGACTAATAGCGAATTTGTCAATGCCAATGGTGTTCAAGTGGTGCTCCAGTTGTTTTGGGATTGCACCCAAGGAGCCTATGACTATTGGTACTACCCTTGCTTGCTTTTGCCACAGTCTTTCTATTTCTATTTGTAGGTCTTTGTATTTTGTTAACTTCTCCAGTTCTTTCTCTTCTATTCTGCTATCTCCAGGCACTGCCACTATTATTATTATTATTATTATTATTATTATTATTATTATTATTATTATTATTATTGTTGTTGTTGTTATTATTATTATTAAGTTTCCATGCATGGAATGCAACTGCCCTTAATTTCTAAGCAAGTGAGAAATTGACATGTCATTGGTAAAAAAAGGGGGGGGGAGGCTAACTTGATTACCCAAATAAGGATGAGTTCTTACTGGAGCTTTTTTCATTAGTAACATTAATTTATTTTCCTAAGCTTGCGCCAGCAAAAATAAATCAGCTTCCTTGGGTTCATATGCCACTGGAAATGATTGCAACCGGGCATTTGAAAGGAACATATTTTGGGCTGTCACCCCCATTGCTTTTACATTCACAATCAGGAACCATTAATTCTTTTCGGCGTCCCTAGTTCTCATTTATATGAAAATCCAGATAGAAATGAAAGTCATGCATTAGCTGGATTGAGGGAAATATTAAGTCAATTATACTCCTGCAAGATTTGTAAGAGCTAAAGTGGGTATAAATTTGACTTGTCAAAAGAAATTTTACGTGCATTAATCGCTCAGTAAAATCTATCGTATGTATTTAATTATGGGCTGAATTCTGATGGGTCCCTTTTAATCAGCAGTCGAGAAAGGTTTTTTCTTAACTATGTTGACATATTGGTGAATTATGTATATAGAAGACTTCCTGTTTTCTACATCTGAAATGTTTGAGAACAGTTTACACGTGTGTGCATAGATTTATTGGTGAGAATACAGGTGATTCTGAAGTTATGATTGCAGTTGGGCCCAAAGTGTCTCTTGTTAAGCGGGTCTTGTCCCATTTTATGACCTATCTTGCGACAGTTGTTAAGTGACTCACTGTGGCTGATAAGTTAGTAACCTGTTATTATTTATCAGCTTTTTCTCCTTCTGTTTTTTTAAGTTTACAGGCTAACCATCTTCCTGGTTTATTTGCGTTTTCAAAAAAAAAACAATTGTTTTGCTCTTTTAATTTGCTGTGCCAATTTTTCTGATTTCATTAAATTTAATTGACGTTTTATTATTTCCATTTGTTTCTTTCAGTATTTTCTTTTGTGGAATTATTTGTAGTTCTAATTCTAATTTTTTAAAAAAAATATTCTTCCCTTAACAGTATATGTTGTTGTCTTTTTTTTTTTTTTGTCATATATGTTACAACTGCCTCTCTAAAATATGTTTTGGCTGTATCCCATACATTTTGTAATGTTGTATCTTCTTTTTTATTTTCTTTAAAAAAGAATTCTGTTTCTTTTGTTGCTAGTTCTATAAATCCTTTTTCTTTTAATGTAGATTGGTTCAAGGTCCATCTTATTTATTTATTTTGTATTCCTTTCCATGTTGCTTTTAAAGGGTTATGATCTGCTCATGTGCCTAATTCTATCTCAACCTCCTGCATATTGGTCCTTAATTCAGGCGTCATTCAAATCATTGGATGTTGTTAAGTGAATTTGGCTTTTCTGTTGACTTTGCCTGTCGGAATATCGCACAACAGGATTGCGTGATCTTGGGACACGGTAACGGTTATAAATATGTTGTTCCTCCAACAAATGTCTATCTGTGATGACTTTTTACACACACATACAAACATGCATACGCGTAGATATGTATTTAACGCAGGCACTACAGGTATAGGCACCACTACGAAAAGCAACAGGGATTTTTAAAAAAGAAAAAAGAAAAAAAATATTACTATTAACTAATGTAAATAGACTGTGAAATATAATCAGCTGCATGTAACCATAGTTGTGCATTTGAGAAAATTAATTGCTCGGCCATTTACATATATACATACGAAATATCCCATTCCAGACAGTATTTTCTTGCACCTACGTAATGCTAAATAAATACATTCACACACACGTAAAGTGTAATTAATTGGAAACTGATTTTTTTAAAGTTAGGGATGAGGTAAGGGAGGAAGGAGGTGGGGGGGGGGAAGATAGATTGGTTATGCAGTTTATTAGTTCAAACTCTCCACTGCATTTGATGAAATGAAGTGTAATTCACCAATGTTTACAGCCTGTAGTACTATATTTAATCTGAAAAGTGTTGCCATTTTTTTTTTATTTTTTGGTTACCATTAACTGTTTTTGGATCATACAGACTAACATGTTCATCCCCCACACTGTCTGATTAAAGCTTGTGCCTCAATTAAAGTTATTTCAGCTGATTTAGGATTCTATTTTTTTCATTTTGTGAATAGAATAGAATAGAATAGAATAGAATAGAATAGAATAGAATAGAATAGAATAGAATAGAATGTGGAATGGAATAGAATAGAATAGAATAGAATAGAATAGAATAGAATATAGAGCAGAATAGAATAGAATAGAATATATATGAGCCGAGGTGGCGCAGCAGTTAGAGTGCAGTACTGCAGGCCACTTTAGCTGACTGTGTTCAGCAGGTCAGCGGTTCAAATCTCACCGGCTCAAGGTTGACTCAGCCTTCCATCCTTCCGAGGTAGGTAAAATGAGGACCCAGATTGTTGGGGGCAATGTAAATATATATATACATTGCTTACTGGTGTACACCGCTTAGAGAGTGCTCGCACTTAAAGCGGTATAAGTCTCATAAATAAATAAATAAATAAATATTGGAGAATACAATAGAATAGAATAGAGTAGAGCAGAATAATGAAATGAACAAAACAGAACAGAACATAGTAGAGCAGAGCAGAGCAGAACAGAACAGAACAGAACAGAACAGAATAGAGTATAGAGCAGAATAGAATAGAATAGAATTGGAAGGGACCTTGGAGGTCTTCTAGTCCAATCCCGTGCTCAGGCAGAAAAAAACTATACCATTTCAAACAAATGGTTGTCCGATGATGGAGCACCCTCAACTTCTGGAGGCAAGTTGTTCCACTCATTAATTGTTCTAACTGTCAGCAAATTTCTTCTAAATTTTAGGTTGCTCCTCTCCTTGATTACTTTATACATCTGATCATTAAAATCAGAGAAATCTCATTGTCTTCTGCTTCCTGAGATCTCGTCCACTTATTCTTGTGCTATACTCACGTAGCCCATTTGGAACATGATCTCAAACTAAAAAAAAAAAAAATGAACTGTAACATTTCCTTTAGATGCTCGGAATTTATTTTGGAGATTTTTTTATTTTTAAAGGTTATGTCTTATGCTTGGCCAGCAAAATCCAGCACTGCCTGAGTTTCAAAACAGCACAAAAGAGACCTCAGCTCTCCTTAAATCAGTAGTTCTCAACCTGTGGGTCGGGACCCCATTTGGGGTCGAACGACCATTTCACGGGGGTCGCCAAACAACGCAGTCCGCCATTTTTTTCCCCCTTTTCCTTAGCTGTGCTACTCCCTTTTATTCTATCGGCTTTTGAAAGCCAATAGAATAGACTCTCTTGAATAGAGTCTAATTCTATTGGCTTTCAAAAGCCAATAGGAATTGTCCAGGCTGTCTCTGCCCTGCTGAGCCCGCCAAAAGTCCCATTCTGCAAACGGTGCTGCACCAGTTGAGTAGTCCTCGACTTACGACCGGTTGGGGGTCGCGGCATTAAAAAGGTTGAGAACCACTGCCTTAAATTTTAATGGAAACTCTTCAAATTCTCTTGAAATTGGAATAACTAATAACTGTCCAACGGATGTCATAATCCTCAGGTTCCTCACTCAGCTTTGAAGTATCGAAAGAGTCACGTTACAGCGGATTGTGAATTTTTCACTTAATATACCATGGCAAACCCCAGTCGTTTCCCTTTAACGTGTTTATTGGCTGGATGACAATGGTTGTTTTTCTCAACTCATTATTTCTAAGAAGATAGTGTTTTTTTTCTCCCTCTTACTGGAATATCTCTGAAAGGTTAAAACAGCGGCAACACACATTCCTAATGTAGTGCAAAAATATACCGATGCATAAAACATGCCGATGTATCAAGCACGCATGAGGATAATGCATATTTACACAGGCATATACATTATTCTCAGAACCTAAAATGGAAAACAGAGGCATTCTAATTTAATACATCCTTACGTCTTAGGCCTATAACTTTGTTGCTTGGATCTTACAATTTATATTGTTTTATTTAGTATCCTAATATGATTTATGTTCTTTGCTTAGTCAGGGGTAGGCAACCATGGCTCTTTTATGACTCGTGGACTTCAACTCCCAGAATTCCTGAGCCAGCCATGCTGAGGGGAAAGGGAGAGGTTTCCAAGCTGAGCCACGCTGGCTCAGGAATTCTGGGAGTTGAAGTCCACCAGTCATAAAAGAGCCACGGTTGCCTACCCTTGGCTTAGGGTAGGCAACTAATGACTATCACTGAGTGCTGCATCTTATGATTTATGATGAACGTGTTGTATTTTATGATTTATGATGAATGTATTTTTACGTTGCTTATGATCATGATTTATCATTATTATTTGTACTGTATGTACACTGAGAGCTTACGCACTGGAGACAAATTCCTTGTACGTCCAACCACACTTGGCCAATAAAGAATTCTATTCTATCTGCCCCACATGCAGTGGTGGGATTCAAATATGTGAACAACCGGTTCCCTGCAATGGAGGTCGCTTCCGGAGGTCTTAGGCTTAGGCCTGTGGGGCCCAGAACGGGCTTCCGGAAGTGGCATCCATGCACTTCTGGAAGGTGGCCGTTCAGGGCCTGGGAGGCCTCCCCCGGGCCTCTGAGGCCCAGAACGGACTTCCGGAAGTGGCATCCATGCACTTCCGGTGGGCCACTCTGGGCATGGGAGGCCTCCCCTGGCCTCCAAGGCCCAAAATGGACTTCCAGAGGTGGGGTCCACACATTCCCAGTGGTCCGTTCCGGGCCTCCCGGGCCTCCCAGGCTCAGAACAGACTTCCGAAAGTGGCGTCCATGCACTTATGGCCGTCCGTTCTACGCTTTGTGAAAAATGGCTAGGGCTTCAGCCGGTTTGCCAAAGTCAACAAAAAATTAGCTGCTGGTTCTGCTGAACCATTGTGAACCGGCTGAATCCCATCACTGCCCACATGCGACATTCCTGTGTGTAAAAATGAACACATGTGAGGCTATGTTTAATTAACAGCAGATATATTACATTCCTGAGGAGACGGATCAGTTGAAAGACTGAAAATCAAAATCAAGGTGTAGAACTTTATTCAAGAACTAAAAAAAATAAATAATATTCAAGAAGCAGAAATCAAGGACTATCTGTGGTACTGACAATACATGTAGTCCTTGACTTATGACTACAATTGACTCCCAAGTTTCTGTTGCTAAGTGAGACATTTGTTAAGTACCCCATCTACTCCATTTGATGACCTTTCTTGCCACAGTTGTTAAGTGAATCGTGCCAGTTGTTAAGTTAGTAACCTGGTTGTTAAGTGAATCTGGCTTCCCACATTGACTTTACTTGTCAGAAAGTCACAAAAGGGGATCACGTGATCCCGGGACACTGCAACCGTCATAAATATGAATCAGTTGCCAAGCATCTGAATTCTGATCACGTGACCATGGGGGGGAATGGTGCAATAGTTGTAAGTGTGAAAAACGGTCACAAGTCACTTTTTTTAGTGTGGTTGTAACTTTGAACAGTCCCTAAATCAGTGGTTCTCAACCTGTGGGTCAAACGACCATTTCACAGGGGTCGCCAAACAACGCAGTCCACCATTTTTTCCCCCTTTTCCTTAGCTGTGCTACTCCCTTTTATTCTATTGGCTTTTGAAAGCCAATAGAATAGACTCTCTTGAATAGAGTCTAATTCTATTGGCTTTCAAAAGCCAATAGGAATTGTCCAGGCTGTCTCTGCCCTGCTGAGCCCGCCAAAAGTCCCATTCTGCAAACGGGGCTGCACCAGTTGAGTAGTCCTCGACTTTCGACCAGTTGAGTAGTAATAGTAATAGTAGTAAAGTTGGAAGGGACCTTGGAGGTCATCTAGTCCAACCCCCTGCTCAGGCAGGAAACCCTACACCTTTTCGGACAAATGGCTGTCCAGTCTCTTCTTAAAAACTTCCAGTGTTGGAGCATTTACTGCTTCTGGAGGCAGGCTGTTCCACTGATTAATTGTTCTCACTGTCAGGAAGTTTCTCCTTAGTTCTAGGTTGCTTCTCTCCTTGATTGAGTTTCCACCCGTTGCTTCTTGTCCTGCCTTCAGGTGCTTTGGAAAATAGCTTAATTCCCTCTTCTTTATGGCAGCCCCTGAGATATTGGAATACTGCTATCATGTCCCCCCTTGTCCTGCTCTTCATTAAACTAGACATACCCAATTCTAGCAACCGTTCTTGTCCTTGATTTACGACCGGTTGGGGGTCATGGCATTAAAAACCACTGCCCTAAATGAACTGTTGTAAGTCAAAGAGTCCCTGTATTAATTCTGAAAATGTCTTCCATGAAATACGGAATTAATATTCAATGGGCTTACCTGAGGTTATGATTTAGCCAAATTAGCGCCTTTCAATAATTCAGTATTTTGAGGGGAAAAGTTGGCTTTGAGGATTAGGAAGGGCAAAAACCTATTTCAGTCATCAAAATTATGGCTGCAGCTCCACAGAGGGAAATGTGACAATAAATACTTGACCTGCTCATAAGTCTCTGGACACCTCTGAGTATTTCAGCTTCATTGATTTGGCCTTTTCCCAACTCCCCTTCCCAGAAAATGAATAATCTCAGTGAACTCTGAGTGTAATTAATTTGTGTAAGTGTTTGAAGCATATTGGTGGAGAAGAAGTTGAGCGAGGCAGCTGAACCTTACATAAGTAGGTCGGTTACCATAATATGTGAAATAATGGTTGAATGGGTCAAAGGAAAAAGAAAAGGAAAGAGGAAGGAAGGAAGGAAGGAAGGAAGGAAGGAGAGAGAAAGAAAGAAAGAAAGAAAGAAAGAGAGAGAGAGAGAGAGAAAGAAAGAAAGAAAGAAAGAAAGAAAAGGGAGAGAGGAAAAAAGAAAAAAGAAAAGGAAAGAGGAAGGAAGGAAGGAAGGAAGGAAGGAAGAAGAGAAAGAAAGAAAGAAAGAAAGAAAGAAAGAAAGAAAGAGAAAGGGAGAGGAAAAAAAGGAAAAAGGGAAGGTGATGGGTGAGAGGAGAGTGAAGGAAAGGCAGGCAGGAAGAAGGAAGGAAGGGAGGAAGGAAGGAAGGAAGGAAGGAAGGAAGGAAGGAAGGAAGGAAGGAAGGAAAAAGTGAAAGGAAAGAAGGAGGAAGAGAAGCGAAGGGGATGGGTGGAAGGAAATGCAGGCAGGCAAGCAGACAGGCAGAAGGAAAGGAAGGAAGGAAGGAAGGAAGGAAGGAAGGAAGGAAGGAAGGAAGGAAGGAAGGAAGGAAGTGCAACATACATTTGGCATGAAGTCTCAGCATTTGAATCGTCTTGTATTCCACTGTACTTTACCTATGTTTAAAGTATATTTTAAACATGAATTTCATGTATATTTATTTTAGCAGTTTTCTAGGCTGTCTAATTCCAAATTTCTCTAGGCTGTTTAGAAGCTCCAAAAAATATTCCCTCCCCACCCCCTCTTCCCTTCCCTTCCCTTCCCTTCCCTTCCCTTCCCTTCGTCCTCTTTTCCTTTCTCCCTTTTTCCTTTTTTCTTTCCTTTCCTTCCCTTCCCTTCCCCTCCTCCTCCTTCCCTCCCTCTCCCCCTCTCCCTCTCCCTTCCCCTTCCCCATCCCTTTTCAGACATGTGTAACAGAGGCAATACAGGTGACTGACAGTCCTTGTTTTCTCATGACAAACGCATCTTTAGAAAAAATATGCAGAGGCTTCATCTTTGTAATTACGAAAAGTAGGAAAGCTAAAATGCGTCTCGGAAAAAGTGTCAGGACGAGGTGATCAAGCTGACAGTTTCATAATCAGTTGTCATCTTGAGTTTATGTTAAAAGTCATTATTTAAAGGATTTGAATATTTTGATCGGAGTTCGGGATGGTGGATGTTATATGATTAATCTGGACTGAACAAGGTGATAGTAAACTAAACTGCATCCATTAAGGAGAAGTGGAGATTAAATGAATTGTGAAATTACCAGACAAGGAAAGGGAAGGAAAGGAAAGGGGGGGAGGAAAATATAGTAGTAGTAATAATAATAATAATAATAATAATAATAATAATAATAATAATAATAATAATGCAGCCAAGAGACTCTAAAATAAAATCTAAATAGTTAGACCAGAATTCTGAAATATGATAGATCCCTTTACATCTATTTCAAAAGCCATATTGTTGAAGGAAAAGTCTTCATCATGGTTCAGTCCAAGCCAGGAATAAACAACATGGCGACTGCTTTAGAAAGAAGGTTGCAGTTTATTAAAGAGGAGAGCCAGACAGGAAGATGGCTCTGGAAGAAAAGAGAGCGAGCACATGTAGGGAGTGGGTTTTTATACTCTCTGAGGCTCTTGAGGTTGTTTCCTGTTCCTGTTTGAGGGTTTATATTTCCTGTGTCATGTACTTTTGACCTGAGTGTGAGTGTGCCTCTTTGGCATCTGTGGGTTAATCCTATTATGCCCTGTCTTAGAATCTGAGTGGGGTGTGTAGATTTTGGATGTCTTTGTCTTCCTAAGCTTCTAGCTGGAGGGCTCCATCTTTCCTGAATGGATTATTTACATCTGCATTTCTACAGAGCTGGTTTCTGCTTGGGGGTGGGAGATTTGGGGCTATTAGGAAAAGCTGGGCATGCTTTTCTGCCTCTTTAAAATCCTTTCAGCGAATATAATATTCTGCCCTTTTAATATTTCCTTCTCGGGCGGGGGGCTGACTTCCCACAGTATGTTTACATTTTCCTAGCAAGATTTAGACCTACACTATAATATTTTTCAACATAAAACCTTGTCTGGGAAGAATTGTCAAATTAAATAAATTTAAGATTTGAAATGCCATGCTGTGCTCATTAGACCTCTAAAGTTTTTGCCTGTTTTTTTTTTTTTTTTTTGCAAATCAAAATATGCTTGGTGGGGGCATCTAACTGACCTGACAGGAGATTATTGCTTACCTAAATTAATCATTTTATCACCATTTATCTTTCAAAACTGAGGCTGTAGCTTGATTCAAAGTTTAATAAGATTATCATTAACTCTAGACTTTAATTTGAAGGTCGGTTGTCCACAGCTCGGTTCGCTCTCTAGCTTAGAGTAATAATTCTAAAGAAATAGATTTGAGGCAGAAGAACAACCGTACAAACGTTGCTAAGTATTGCTGTTTGGATTGATTCACGTTTTAATAGCAAGGAATTTTTGCAGTCCAGATTGATGAATGATGATGTTTACCTAGTGCCCTGATGAAGTTACCTGGTTTGATAATGAAACGTCTGCAAGAAAAGCACCAAGCAATGAGAGCACCAAGGATCCCACAATTCAACCGTGTGCTAAACCTATTCTATTAGTAAATTGATCAATTTTAAACTCTTCATATATTTTTTTTGAGTGCTTCTGATAAAGGGGGAAAACGCTTTTGAATTAAGTTGAGCAAAACATTGCAAAAACAAGCATTTTTTTTTCTTTTTAGGTAACCTTTGCTACCTGAAAGAATTTCTGGAGTTTTATCTATCCATAGCTTTGAAGGATATTTATGTTTCCAAGTGGAATCTTCTTCAGTAGTACATGTAGTCTTAAATTAGATCAGTATATTCCATTTTGACAACCATAACAACAAAAAAAGGGGAGAATATGTGACAGAAAGGTAGCAATTATATTATTTTGGATAATAATCAGCTTTGCTCTCTGTGAAAGCTGTTTGAAGCACAACATAAATCTCTTTTCAATTGCCTAGATGTGTCTGTGATTGAAAACTTGACTGTCATTGCTTTTTATTTCTTTTCAGAAATGGTCTTTTCAGAGACATCTTTGCTTAATTTCTGTTGCATTTAATTATGTTTCTCTCTTTTTAATACAAGCTTAGTGCGGGAAAGGAGGAACACATCTAGTGTATAACTACCCTCTTCTGGGGACTAAAATATTTTTATGAAGCTTCTGTTCTTTTTTCCCCGTGTGAAATGATAATAAACACAGTGTAAAAATCTGATGTGATATTTCTTCCCAAAATAGCATACCTGATAAAGAATATTTGGAATATTTTTACAGTAGTCTGAAACGCTACTGCCATAATGACGTTGGAGAAGTTTTGGTGTTCAGGGTACAAAATGTAAATTACTGAAACTGAAGAAGGCAGAAGGGGGAAAAAAAAGAATATGATTGTCCATTCCCCCCCCCCCATGTCCTGATTGGCAGTTATGGGAATTGTTGAAAGAAAAGTCTTCATCGTGGCAACTGCTTTGGGAAGAAGGTTGTAGTTTATTGGAAAGGAGAGCCAGACAGAAAGATGGCTCTGGCAGAAAAGAGAGTGAACACATGTAGGGAGTGGGTTTTTATACCCTCTGGAGCCTTTTGTTTGGAGCTGCTTCCTGTTCCTGTTTAAGGCTATTTCTTGTGTCATGTATTCTGAGCTGAGTCTGGGTTTGCCCTTTGGCATCTGTGGGTTAATCCTATTATGTCCCAAAGGTCATGTCCTGCTTCCCTGGGCTGAGGCTAATGACTCTTAGAGTTTGGGTGAGGTATGCAGATTTTGGGTCTTTGTCTTCTTAATGTTCCAGTTGCAACCTTTACATCTGCATTTGTATAGAACTGGCTTCTGCTTGGGACAGAGAGACTCCAGGGCAGGGTTGGTTTCTGCTTTTAAAATCCTTTTGGGAAAATGTGTGTGCATGCGCGCGCATGCGCAAACGGCCACGTGCATAGCAGTGGCACATCTGCATACATGCACAAGTGGCCCATGCGCAGCTGCAGTGGTGCTTTTGGCAGCACTGGTGCTGGCATACCCATGCAAGCATGCTGCTAGCACCCACAAATGGGCCACTAGCAACCGCACACATGAGCAAACGGGCCGCTAGCAACCGCATGACACCAACGCAGCACTAGCACTCCCGTGCATGCGCAAATGAGGCCACTAGCATGAGTCATGCTAATGAAGTCCAAATTAACAAGATTTCTCTCTAAACCAACAATTTAATGCATCCTGTCAAAGTTGTCCCTTAAGTATATTCAACGTGGTCTAAGAAGACTGATTTGTTTAAGCATGTGCAAAATGACAGAAACTGCAATTTGGTGGGGCATTAGGTATGCTTAAAACTATTAATTTGGAGTTCATAATGCTTAAACGTCTGGAGAATTCTGGCCAAGATGCCCTCTGCTAAACTAAATAAACTGGTTGTTCAGATCTCTACTGAGAGAACTGGAAAAGAAGTTATATAGGTTTCCAGAAATAGAATAGAATAGAATAGAATAGAATAGAATAGAATAGAATAGAATAGAATAGAATAGAATAGAATAGAATAGGTAGAGTAGAGAAGAGAAGAGAAGAGAAGAGAAGAGAAGAGAAGAGAAGAGAAGAGAAGAGAAGAGAAGAGACCTTGGAGGTCTTCTAGTCCAGGGGTGTCAAACTCCCGTGACGTGTCATCATGTATCACAACTTTTTTGCCATTGCCAGCAATGGGGTGGGCGCGGTTTCGCTATGATTTATCTGGCCTGCGGGCCGGCAGTTTGACACCCCCGTTCTAGTCCAACTCCCTGCTCAGGCAGGAAATCCTATACTATTTCAGACAAATGGCTGTCCAATCTCTTCTTAAAAACCTCCAGTGATATGGCACCTACAGCTTCTGAAGGCAAGCTGTTCCACTGATGAATTATTCTCACTGTCAGGAAATTTCTCCTTAGTTCTATGTTGCTTTTCTCCTTGATTAGTTTCCATCCATTGCTTCTTGTCTTGCCTTCAGGTGCTTTGGAGAATAGCTTGACTCCCTCTTCTTTGTGGAAGCCCCTGAGATATTGGGACACTGCTATCATGTCCTCCCTCGTCCTTCTCTTTGTTAAACTAGACATACCCAATTCCAGCAACCGTTCCTTATATATTTTAGCCTCCAGTCCCCTAATCATCTTTGTTGCTCTTCTCTGCACTCTTTCTAGAGCAGGCATGTCAAACTCGCGATGTCATTTGACATTGCGCGACGTATCAGAACTTTTTGCCCATTACTGGCAATGGGGTTGGGGCGGTTTTGGCATGACGCATCCGGCCCATGTTCTAGAGTCTCAACATCTTATGCCTGAGCAGAGAATTGGACTAGAAGACCTCCAACTCTTCTATTCAATTTTGCTAATGTCTGCTTGATTACTTAACAACACTTTTTGCCTTGGTCTATCTAATATTTTTATCCAATTGTTTTTCAGATGTGCATGCAACAATCGGTCCAAAGATAATCAGTCCAAAAATAATCAGTTTTAAAGAATAATTCACAAATGTGATCCAAAATCAGGGACTTTTTAAATAACCAAGCAGTTTATGAATATTTATTAAGGTGCTTAAGGGACTGGATCTTCCAGGAGGGGAAAAAGCTCTGTAGAAGAAGCAATAATTATTCTCTGGATGGGATGAAACGTGTTTTTATCTGTTATGTTTTTGAACAGATGGGTGGTGTAAACTAGAAACCGATGGACTTTTTAATTTGCTGGAATCCAACCGATATCGTTGCTCTCCAATATTTACCTGAAACTTTTAAATCTCCTTCGAAACATATTGTCAGGTGTGAAGTGAGATACTATGTTTTAATAATCTCTTTGCATCCAGCATTCAATATTTTCCACCAGATACAATCAGCTTTGGCTTCCAGCAACTGCCCGTAAAGGCAGAGGCATAAATACACCACTGATTTTTAATGTTTTGAAGCTCGTAACATTGACCAAATCTTCTATCGTCCTATAATGATATTTCGAGGGTACTTTGGTCAATATTAACTAGAGAGGGATCACAGATGTGTGCTAAGTTCAGTAAATCTCAGATGAAAGGATTATATGATAAAATACTGGAAGGGATCAAAGATGACATTGTAGCAGGCTTTATGTGTGATTAAGGAAGGAATGCACAGGGACTCTTTTGCATGTTTTCTCAAAATCAATCCTGCTGTGTGAATAGGCAGCCTAAGATGCCCTTTACGTTGTGATTTGGTTACTTATCTATTCCCATTCTGTTTAAAAAATTATCCTTTGTATAAAACAGAAGTACTGAGCCTTGCATAAAACAAGGCCGAAGACACACAGGGGAGTATCTTTTGAATTTTGGACACTTGAACGTGCTTCACTTCTTTCTTCCTGCTGTTTTTGTTGGTTGCTGTGAGGCAGTTTGGGTCAGTGTGTGAGGTGGGCTGCCATGTAAGGAAGGAAAGATAGAAAAGAAAAGAAAAGAAAAGAAAAGAAAAGAAAAGAAAAAAGGGAGGGAGGAAGGAAGGAAGGAAGGAAAGAAAGAAAGAAAGAAAGAAAGAGAAAGAAAAAAGAAAGAAAGAAAGAAAGAAAGAGAAAGAAAGAAAGAGGAAGGGAAGGGAATGGAGAGGAGAAAGAAAGAAAGAGAAAGAAAGAAAGAATGAAAGAAAGAAAGAAAGAAAGAAAGAAAGAAAGAGAAAGAAAGAGGAAGGGAAGGGAATGGAGAGGAGAAAGAAAAAAAGAAAGAAAGGGAGAGGAGAGAAGAAAGAAAGAAAGAAAGAAAGAAAGAAAGAAAGAAAGAAAGAAAGAAAAAGAGAGAAAGAAAGAAAGAAAGAAAGAAAGAAAGAAAGAAAGAAAGAAAGAAAGAAAGGAAAGTAGCAACTTATTTCCTTGTTGTTAAAGGTTACAGCAGATGTTGACTTTTTAACACACTGATATTCTTGGTTTTGGGACCACAGGGGTGTCAAACTGCATCATAGTGAAACCCTGCCCACCCCATTGCTGGCAATGGCAAAAAAGTTGAGATACGTTGCGAGTTTGTCAACCCTGTGATAGATCCTTTTGAAGCTGCATCACTTCAGACTACAAAGAAAGGATCCACAAGCTGTAATCAAAGACACAGAGAGGCCTCAATATTGTGAGCTGGACAGAACTCTTTTGCAAGTTTTCTAAAATAATAATAATAATAATAATAATAATAATAATAATAATAATAATAATAATAATAATACAAAGCACTACATGGCCAATACATTAAAAAAATAGCTGGGAAAGCAGATAATAATAAAACCTGGCAATGGCTAAGAGCAGGAAAATTGAAGAAAGAGACCGAGGGATTAATTCTGGCTGCACAAGACCAAGCCTTAAGGACAAATGCATACAAAGTCAAAATTGAGAAGACAGCAACAGACAGTAAGTGCCGCCTATGCAAAGAAGCTGAAGAAACAGTGGACCACTTGGTAAGCTGTTGCAAGAAGATTGCACAAACTGATTACAAGCAGCGGCATGACAAAGTAGCAACAATGGTGCATTGGAAGATCTGCAAAAAATATCATTTGCATGTAAGCAAAAACTGGTGGTATCATAAAATAGAGAAAGTCATAGAAAATGATAAAATTAAACTGCTCTGGGACTTCAGAATTCAAACAGACAAGCACCTGCAACATAACACCCCAGACTTAACAATTGTCGATAAGAAAGACAAAAAAGTCTGGATAGTGGACGTGGCAATGCCTGGAGACAGCAGAATAAAAGAGAAAGAACTGGAGAAGATAACAAAATACAAAGACCTACAAATAGAAATAGAAAGACTGTGGCAAAAGCAAGCAAGGGTAGTACCAATATTCATAGGCTCCTTGGGCGCAATCCCAAAACAACTGGAGCACCACTTGAACACCATTGGCATTGACAAATTTGCTATTAGTCAATTGCAAAAGGCGGCCTTATTAGGAACTGCTTCCATCCGGCGACGATACCTGTAATACCATCAAACATCCACATCTGCCTATCCCAGGTCCTGGGTAAGGACTCGATAGGTAGACAAAATGCCAAATCCAGTCTGAACATCTGGCTGACTGTGCGATGATTGATAATAATAATAATAAATGACTGTGATAATGGTAGAAGAAGCAGCCTACTAAGAACAGACCAGCAAAGCTCTACAACTTACTTGAGGGGCTTTTCCAATTTGTCTGTAACCCTTCCTGTTGCCTCAAACAAAAAAAGCCAAAATGCTTTTTTTCCCCAACCACAACACTGCCGCTTAGCATTTTGGGGGGGCTAAGTGGGCAGGGGTTTCCCATGCTCGCAAAAGCAGTTTTATTTGGCTGATCCACCTAGAAATCAGAGAGTCTAAGGCAGGTGTCTTCAAACGTGGCCCTTTTATGACTTGTGGACTTCAACTCCCAGAATTCCTCAGCCAGCCATGCTGGCTGAGGAATTCTGGAAGTTGAAGTCCACAAGTCATAAAAGGGCCACATTTGAAGACCCCTGGTCTAAGGTATTGGCTTCAATGGAAGGGCCATGTTTGATTGGAGGAAACTGGTTAAGGCATCAGGCTAGAAAGTGGAAGACCATGATTCTAATTCCGCCTTAGGCAGGAAAGCAGCTGGGTGACTTTAGGCCAGTCATCAGGAGACTGTGAGTTCTAGTCCTGCCTTAGGCATGAAAGTCAAATGGGTGACTTTGGGCAATGGAAGCAATGGATGGAAACTAAGCAAAGAGAGAACTTAGAACTAAGGAGAAACTTCCTAATGGCGAGAGCAATCAACCAGTGGAACAACCTGCCTCCAGAAGTTGTGGGTGCTCCATCAGTGGAGGTTTTTAAGAAGAGATTGGACAGTTACTTGTCTGAAATGATATAGGTTCTCCTGCTTGAGAAGGGGGTTGGATTAGAAGACCGCTGAGGTCCCTTTCAATTCTATTCTATTTTAATGTCTGCCATGGCTTCGAGCTTCCAGCTATACAGCCCAGGAGTCAAAATAACCATTAGAGTGATGGCTTTCTTGGCTGATTTAGCTTTTCTTGCTTATTTAGAAGTATATTTTCTATAGCTTTGTCAAAAAGAGAAACACTGATCCGCTTGTCTTTGTCAGTTCTGACTTCTTTTGCTTCCCGCTTCCTTCTGTCTGACTGGTGAGAAGTAGCCTCAGAAAAGAAGTGGATATATAGAAAGCCGTGTTTGCTGTTGCATTAAACAATTTGTAGCGTTGTTCTTGCAAGTTTCAATATGATGCATCAGACAAACAGGCAGACAGACACACATATACGATATTGTATCATCTAGATATGATTTTAGTTACATTCCTTCTGCACTGCTCTGTAGATGTAATTTGATGGGATTTTTAATAACAGAACAGCCCAATCATTGGTTCATTCCTTCCTCTCTTAAATAATTGGGAGTAGACAAGGTCAATGGCTTCCGCTCATGGCCCTGTTGTGATTCCACGCCAGCCAGTGACTGTGGAAGCTGAGTCTGAGGACTCAGAGGAGGAGGAGGAGGGCCTGGAGGGACATCAGAATCAGAGGAAGGCTCTGAGGAGCTCCAAGACTTACAGTTGGATGAGGAGCCTGGCCCCTCTACTCGCGCTCAGGCTGAGACCCAACTGTGCTGAGAGTCTGAGATGGACAGTGATGAAGAACAGCTGGGACAAATCCAGGATGCACGAAAACGCCAGCAGGCAAAGAGAGGAGGACAGAGGGATGCAATGGGCTGGCTCCAAAGGCAAAGGAGAAGGCATTAGGTAGCCACACCTTGGCTACATAATAAAAGGGAAGGTGTGGGAGGTGCTGGTTGCCAAAGGCAACTGTTCATGTTGAAGATCGAGATTCTGTGAACTGTGTGTGTTTGCCTTGGATGTTGACTCAGGTCTGTGAATAATAAAAGGGAATTATTTTATCCTGTGGTTCCAGCCTGCTTGTTGGAAGAGGGGTTTCTCCTTGTGAGCTTAACAAGGACTCATGTGGGCTGGGACAGAACAGGCCCATGGCATGAGACCAGTGGTGGGAGTCAGCCAGTTCGCACCACTTTGGCAGAACAGGTAGCTAATTTTTTGTTGCCCAGGCCCAGAATGGACTTCCGGAAGTGGCATCCACACAGAGAACCTGTTGTTCACATATTTGATTCCCACCACTGCATGAGACACATGCCTTGGATGTCTTCTGTACTAAAGTGAGATGCTATTTTGAATGCAGTTTTTCTTAGCAATGTTCTCCAACTGTCCATCTTGTATACAATGGTTGTATAACCATTGGCAGCATTTATCCTAATTTGATTTACAAATTAGGTGATTTGCTGTTCCCAGCTAGATGTCTTCTGAATACATTGTTATGAGAGTGAAGTATGGACTTAGCAGAAATATTTAGATGCGCCCATTTTTTTTTAGAGCATTCCTGACACAATTACAGGTAATTTATCTTGCACAGTCTTGCATCTTAGCATCAGTGTGACACTTTTAAATCAAGGGAGAAGCAATAACCCTCTTTGTTTTTGTTGTTTTTTTTTAAAGAAGAAGCATAAATAATATTTTCCCATATTGAAAATCCCCACTCAAATTATAATGAATCTAGCTTGATCCATAGAACACAACTAAAATCCTTCATTTCCCAACCTAGGGAAATAGGTCTTAAAAACAAACAAATAAAAATCTATAGCTTGATATTTTCACCATAATTCTACAAGAGAGTCAACTAGATTTGCTGTTGTAAAATTCATCATTTTACACATCACATCCAGGCAGAGTGAACTTACCGCCAGATGACTCCTCACATGGAGTGACCCTTTGGTCATGTGACCAACTGACCACATAAGACTTATAAAAGCAGAAGGGAACCGAAATAAGACCTTTCAACCAACAGCTCCACTGAGGATGTTATCTAGCCTAGTGATCTGTCCCAGCCTATGTGAGTCCTTGTTATGCTCACAAGGAGAAACCCCTCAGGCAGGAAACAGACCTGAGTCAATGTCCAAGGCAAACAAACACAGTTCACAGAAACTCGATCCTCAAGGTCAGAATACATGACACAGGAAATACAAAGCCTCAAACAGGAACAGGAAACAACTCCAAACAAAAGTCCCAGAGGGTATAAAAACCCACTCCCTACATGTGCTCTCCCCTTTTTTCTTCCACAGCCATCTGTCTGTCTGGCTCTCCTCTTCAATAAACTGCAACCTTCTTTCTAAAGCAGTCAGCATGTTGTTTATTCCCAAATTGGGCTGAACCATGATGAAGGCTTTTCCTTCAACAGACCGTTGTAGCATCCCCATGGTCACGTGATCAAAATTCAGATGCTTTGACACATGACTCGTATTTATGACAGTTGCCGTGTCCCGGGGCTCATGCCATCCCCTTTCAGGACTTTTTGATAAACAAAATCAATGGAGAAGCCAGATTCACTCAACAGCCCGTGTTACTAATTTTACAACCCCAGTGATTCACTTAACAACAGGGATAAAAAAGGTAGTAACGTGGGGACAAAATTCGCTTAATAAATGTCTCGCTTAGCCATAGAAAGTTTGGGCTCGGTTGTGCTTGTAAGTCAAGGACAACCTTTTCTCAGAGGGACCAGCCAGCAAGGCTCTGATTATTGGTGGAACGTTACTTCTGAACTGGATCAAAATCAGACCATTTTGGATGATTTTGTGTGTGTGTGTGTTATTGCTCAGTTGTAACATTTCAAGAGAGCAGAGAGCAAACAAGTCTTTCATGGAACCACGGTGTAAAGAATTTTGCCAGAAGAAATTTGTTTTAGGTCTAATACATAGGTATTGAAACAATACACAGGCATTGAATGAGTGAGTTATTTCTATCAGGGCTTTTTCATTTCAATTGCATAGGTCTGCAATTTATGATAAGATTCACATTTCTTATTCAGTTTAAATCCCATTGTGTACTGCTAAGATGTACAGGTATATCATGGGCAGATAATTAAGCTCCTCATTCTATAACTCAGCAGGATTCCACATCACTAAATGAAGTATTTTAAGATGGCATGAAGGCTAAATAAATCCCTACGGTTATTGCTACTTCTCATTCAGCGGAGCAACTTTTTCTTGACAGTTGCTTAAAAAGACAAGAAGTCTCAAGATGTTCATCTTCTGCCTTCAAGAATCGTATAAAGTTCCTTCTGCAATGTGAATTATTTAGAAGATGGTTAGCATGCAGGCCATGGAGATTTCTTAACTTTTTTTCTCCCCCGTGTGAAGGGAATTTAAGACACGATAGGAAGGGAATTAAGAGACATGCGTCTTTATGCTTCTATCCTGAAGATTGTGGGGACTAAGAGCTTACAGGCTTTGTAACAAGAGGGAATTTGGTACTGAATTCTACCTAACAAACAATGTTAATGCATTTTCCCATATGTTGGAGTCCACCATTGCTCTCCTTATAGTCATTTTCACCCTGTGATAGCCATAGATACTATGTCCAGTTTCCCCAATCATTTCTGCTAGTCTCCCAATTAATTGTAGTTTATGCCTTTTCTTGTGAAAACGTTCATTTCCAAGAGTTCCTCTAGGATCGTTGCGATGGAGGCCCCCCAAAGATGATCTTTGGAAGATAAGATTCCCCCCCCCATACCAAATTTAAATTGTTGTTGTTGTTAGTTGCGAAGTCGTGTCGGACCCATTGTGACCCCATGGACAACATTCCTCCAGGCCTTCCTGTCCTCTCCCATCTTCTGGAGTCCATTTAAGCTCACGCCTCCTGCTTCAGTGACTCCATCCAGCCACCTCATTCTCTGTCGTCCTCTTCTTCTATTGCCCTCCATCTTTCCCAGCATTTGGCTCTTCTCCAGTAAGTCCTTCCTTCTCATTAGGTGGCCAAAGTACTTGAGTTTCAACTTCAGAATCTGGCCTTCTAGAGAGCAGTCAGGGTTGATCTCCTCTAGGACTGACCAGTTTGATCACCTTGCAGTCCAGAGGACTTGCAGGAGTCTTCTCCAGCACCAGAGTTCAAAGGCCTCAATTCTTGGGCGCTCAGCCTTTCTTATGGTCCAACTTTCACAGCCGTACATTGCCACTGGGAAAACCATGGCCTTGACTATACGCACTTTTGTTGGCAGAGTGATGTCTCTGCTTTTTAGTATGCTGTCTAGATTTGCCATAGCTTTGCTCCCCAGGAGCAAGCGTCTTCTAATTTCTTGGCTGCAGACTCCATCTGCGGTGATCTTGGAGCCCAGGAAGATAAAATCTGTCACTACCTCCATTTCTTCCCCATCTATTTGCCAGGAATTGAAACAGAAGAATATAAAACAAGCGAACAGTAAACTAAAGTTATGGAGGAGACGTGGAGCCAGAATCTATAACTAGGTTAGAGGATTGGAAGGATGCCATTCAAACTCATGCATAGAAAAGAATACTTGTAGCTCAAGGTTCAGCTGTGAGGTCCTTGGTGCTCTCTGAGCTTGGTTATTTTCTTGCAGACATTTCATTACCCGACTAGATAACATCATCAGAACTAGAAGGGTTGTGTTTGCTCTCTGCTTATATGCTCTCTCTATATAAATTGAGAGCCAACACTACTCCCTTCTAATGCTGATGATGTTATACCCAGTCAGTTAGTAAAAGTCTGCAACAAAACAACCATGCTCAGAGAGGACTAAGCACCCCACAAACCAGTGGTGGGATTCAAATAGGTGAACAACCAGTTCTCTGTGTGGATGCCACTTCTGGAAGTCCATTCTGGGCCTGGCCAACAAAAAAAATAGCTACCGGTTCTGCCGAACTGGTGCAAACTGGCTGAATCCCACCACTGCCACCAACTCATCAACGCATGCTGTTTCCTCAAACAGCGAAGGCTTGACAAAATTAGTCATTATAATTCCTTTTATTTCTTTGGAGAAGGGATAGAGGTGGTTCTTGCCTATCCTCCAGCCCTCTCAGCTTGTTGGAGTTGCAGGGACAGAACGAAAGCACAATCAACAGCAATAGCACTTACACATTGCTTCACAGGCTTTTAGAGCCTTCTCTAAGTGGTTTACAAGTCAGCATCTTTCCCCCCCCCAACTGTCTGGCTCCTCATTTTACCGACCTCAGAAAGGTGGAAGGATGAGTCAATGTTGAGCCGGTCAGGATTGAATGAATTGAACTCCTGGCAGTGAGCAGAGTTAGCCTGCAATACTGCATTCTAGCCATTGCACCACAATGAGCCTACATCTTCTCCTTCTAGATCAGTGGTTCTCAACCTTTTTAATGCCGCGACCCCCAACTGGTCGTAAGTCGAGGACTACTCAACTGGTGCAGCACCGTTTGCAGAATGGGACTTTTGGCAGGCTCAGCAGGGCAGAGACAGCCTGGACAATTCCTATTGGCTTTTGAAAGCCAATAGAATTAGACTCTATTCAAGAGAGTCTATTCTATTGGCTTTCAAAAGCCAATAGAATAAAAGGGAGTAGCACAGCTAAGGAAAAGGGGAAAAAAATGGCAGACTGTGTTGTTTGGCGACCCCCGTGAAATGGTCGTTCGACCCCAAATGGGGTCCCGACCCACAGGTTGAGAACCACTGGTGTAGGGTTTCCTGCCTGAGCAAGGGGTTGGACTAGATGACCTCCAAGGTCCCTTCCAACTTTACTACTATTACTATTACTAAGAAGTAGGCATTTCATCTTTTTTTCACAAATAACCTTTGGTTCAGAATAATGTAGTCACTTCAGTTCCCTCAGCTGCGTGCATCAGCTTTTAGTTTTTGATGACTACAGCTTGAATGTCCAAATTGCCTTCATTGAAAAATTGTGAAATTGAATGTCAAAGAGGTGTCTTTCGGACTGGATTTATGGTTCTCTATTTGCATCTGTTCAATATTGCATTTTCCAAATGATGAACAGTTGTCTTTTATCATTGGAGTGCTGTTTTGGCATTGTTTCTGGTCATTAAAAAAAAAAAAAAACCTGGGATGTTATAGTAACATAAAAACAAAACAATCAACTGTTCTATAATTCAGCTCTTGAGTGTTGAGTGTGTACGTGTGTGTATGTGCGGGCATCATACTTAGAGTACCGTGTACATTTCTGGGAACCGTAGAAGGATGTTAACAGGTTACAATGCATTCAGAAGACAGAGGGATTAAAGGACATGCTCTGTAGGGATGAACTGAGGAGATGGTGAACCTTTAGAATCATGTTTGAAAAGAATTATAATATCATTCTCCAAATACATTAAATGGTATTGTAGGAAAGACTTTCAGCAGCTATTTTCCACTGTCGTGGACAGTACAACCAGAAATAATGGGTATAAGAGGTAGCTACATGGATTTTGTTTTTTATCATTATTAAATACATCAAGAGAAAATTCCTCACAGCTGGAATTGGGTATGTCTAGTTTAATGAAAAGAAGAACTAGGGGAGACATGATAGCAGTGTTCCAATATTTGAGGGGTTGCCACAAAGATGAGGAAGTCAAGCTATTCTCCAAAGCGCCTGAAGGCAGGACAAGAAGCAACGGATGGAAACTAATCAAGGAGAGAAGCAACCTAGAACTAAGGAGAAATTTCCTGACAATTAGAATAATTAACCAGTGGAACAAGTTGCCTCCAGAAGCGGTGAATGCTCCAACACAGGAAGTTTTTAAGAAGAGACTGGACAGCCATTTGTCCGAAATGGTATAGGGTTTCCTGCCTGGGCAGGGGATTGGACTAGATGACCTCCAAGGTCCCTTCCAACTTTTTATTATTATTATTATTATTATTATTATTATTATTATTATTATTATTTAATCTGCACAATGAAAATCTACCTACACAAGTTATAGGAGGTTTTTGAGAAGAAGCTATTTAATCATCTCTTCTTCAAAACCTCCTATCTAATTCAGCTTCGCCTTGTAGAGAGAGAGTCAAACTAAATTATTCCACCGGTCCTTTCCAATTGATTTTGCTGTTCTTTGAAGCGCGGATAAGGAAATCACAAAAGAGCCAAATTCAGCTTTTTTGTTTGTTTGTTATTGGAATCAGGTGACAGATGTAGACACAATGTTCAGAGAACTGTCACTAGGAGGATGAAAAGTTTTTGCTGAACGGCTTCAGTTCCTAACCACTTCCTGAGGTTTTGTTGTTGTTGTTTTAAGCCAATACTTGAACACGCAGCTGGTCCTTTGGAAGGCCAAGGCTCATATTGTTTTACACTCCAGCTTGACTAACAACAACAACAACAGCTATGTTGCTGAACCCTAAATCCTAAACCACTTCTTTCAAGTCAGGACAGATTTAATGTCCACTATGATTTAGCTAGCATTCATTGCTCAGATCAGTCAGCCTAATTTTTCTACACTTGATCCTCTATTCTTCTTTGTTTGAGGATCAACCGAAGGTAGATGAAAAGTAAAGACCCCAGACAAAAGGCAGAATCAAAGAAATAAAACATTTATATTTCAGGTGCAGATTTAGATTAGGAGTTTGAGGTAACTGCATATTATTTTATTTATTTTATTTTATTTTTAAAATTTATAAGCCGCCCCACTCCCGGAGGACTCTTGGCGGCTAACAATAAAAACACATAAAACATAACAAAACAAACCGTACAAGAACAGTCATCCAGGGGTCAGATTTTATAAACCCCAGGCCTGCCGGAAAAGCCAGGTCTTAAGCAGCTTACGGAAAACCAACAGGGTGGGAGTGGTCCTAATCTCCGGGGGGAGCTGGTTCCAAGACGTAGGTGCCATCACAGAGAAGGCCCTCCTCCGCGGCCCCGCCAAATGGCACTGCTTGGCCGACGGGACCTGAAGGAGGCCCAGCCTGTGGGATCTAACCGGACGTAGGGAACTATGAGGTAGTAGGCGGTCTCGCAAATAGCCTGGCCCTGAGCCATATAGGGCTTTAAAGGTAATAACCAACACCTTGAATTGGACCCGGAGACCAATAGGCAACCAGTGCAGCTCACGGAGGATAAGTGTAATGTGGGTGTATCGAGGAGCACCCACTATCACCCGCACGGCTGCATTCTGGACCAACTGTAGTCTCCGAATACTTTTCAAGGGTAGCCTCATGTGGAGCACGTTGCAGTAGTCCAAATAGAAAATTTTGGCAGGAAAAGAGAGTTATATCTTCTTCCTAGATCTGTATGCATCTATAAAATAGGAATAGCTATTTTAAACTGCTTGATGGGTAATTCACTCCTGAGTCAAACATTCCCAAACAAAGCCGTGATTATCATTTGTTAATATTACATACCTGTATTTCTACAGATCTGCCTGTATGTTCATCAACTTAAAAAAAAAAAGAAAGAAATATTTGACTAATGGGGATATTGGAGATATTGGAATATCATATAGGTTTAGCTAATCTGCGTGATTTTATTTCTAAGGGTTTAATAAAGAATATCATTGTCTGTTTTGACCATATAAGTAGCTATTGTACTTATCCCCTCCCTATTTCTGACCCCCAGCCAATCAGAAAACTCTTTGCTCTGGTGTCCACAGAGCGTGACAAAAAAGACAATGTAGTAACCACAACAGTATAGTCGAAGTTCTCCCTGCTTTTTATGTGCATCATGTAAAAAATGTTCCTTAAAAAAAAATATCCAAGAATCAAGCTTAAGTCAAAACAGGATTGACTTTACCAGCCAATACAGAAATGAGATTTTTGTCTAAAACAATCCTTGAGGAGGAATTTTATAGCTGCTATTTTTTTTTTTAATTCCTAACAACACCAAGTGGGGTTGTGACCACAAATTCTATAAATAAAACAAAGAATGAAATAATTCTAAATCGTATATCAAAGATATCAGTAAGAATTTGGGCTATTCTTATAAATGAAAAGGGAGACATTCCAAACAAGAATGGAAAGGAAATATTGGGTTTTCCCAGATTCTTACTTCAATTAACTCATCTCCTTTGATTGACAAGTATAGTATATTGGTAATTTCAGGAAAAATAGAAGAATTTTATTTGCCAACAGGGGGGTTGCTTGTTAAATCAGCTTCATGAAATTGTGGAACTCATGCTGTTGGAATTACAGTGCAAATGATTAGATCCCCAACATTTGGCCCTGCAGCCATGCTCCCTATTTTATTGTTTCAGATATTTTTAAATTAGAGTATTTGTTCGGTTCTCAATTTAATGACCATGTTCACACAGCTTATAACTGGACTCACTGTTGTCGCTGATGGGAGGCTTGTTTAAATTTGATTGCTATTTTGAAAAGCTCTTTCAGAAAACCAGAAAATGTGATATAAGCCCCCGTTAAGGTCCTTTATTGAAGATTAAATAGCTAAGTTTTTTTTTCCCAAGTAATTCACCAGTGCCTATTGTGATCTATAAAGGACTTAACTGCAACCACAAGATTTACATTTATATTTTCCATTATATTTGATGTAAGCAAAATCTAAAATAAAATTGGACATTCTGGCTGGGAAACAAAATCTCAACAATTTCAAAAGAAAATATTTTTTTTTAAAATACCAAAAGTTACGGAGAGCTTTTTGTATCTCATGTCTGAAACCAATACAGTATAATGATGTGGCAATATTTCCAGCTAAGGTATGAGATTGGGGAAGGTGCTTTCCATGATAGATAGATAGATAGATAGATAGATAGATAGATAGATAGATAGATAGATAGATGGATGGATGGATGGATGGATGGATGGATGGATGGATGGATGGATGGATGGATGGATGGATGGATGGATGGATAGATATACATTGATAAATGAGAGTAACATGCATACAGTACATACATTGATAGATGAGAGAGAAAGAGAGTTGATACATTAAAATTACTTTTCCTTTGTATTGTAATAATGGTTATCATTAGTACTATCTTTTGTTAACTACTTATTTATTTTAGGTGTTTCTTGGCTCTTACATAAATAAATAGCTACCTCCTACTCCACCCAAACTTCCAGGAATGACCTCTGTGCTTCTAGTCTTATTTTCTTACATGTTTTTCAGGGGAAAAAACAACACTGTCTTTGACTGCACTCAGTTTATTTGTCTCCCTTAGCAAATTCGTGTTTGATGTTATTGACTGAGACTACTTTGGAACTGGATGCACTATCTGTACTGTATACACCATGCAAAATAACATTATATTCGGAATGACAGCGGTCCAAACCTTGGGGCTGAAAATGCTCCTTATGATGCATTCAGTTGCCACTTAACTGTTTTTTTTTTTTTTGACTTTTTGTTTTTTTGCCTGCAGAGGAAGGAAAGAAGTCACTGATGCTTTGAGACAGGTTTAAGCATTTTAAGAGTGTCTTAGCTTCTCAGAACAATGTCACAGGGATTGGGCCTAGCGCTCTACTCTGCTTCCATTAAGAAATGAGGAATTCCCCCCAAAAAATTGAACTCCAGTTTTATATTCAATAATAGTCCAACTTCTCCATTCAATAAGAGTATGGCCCCTAGGAGATAAATGCCAATAGCTCTTAAAAACAGTTGAAAAGTGTGTGTGGGCAGTGGAGAGAGAATTTGGCAATAAAAGTAGCCATGGTACTTATCTCCATCCTTTTTCTGACTCACGAATGCTAACAGCCAATCAGAAAACTCTTTGCTTGGGTGTCTACAGAGTGTGACAAAAAAGACAATATAGTAACCACATCAGTGTGGTCAAAGTTCTCCCTGTGTTTTATGTGCATCACGTAAAAATTTTCCTTTATATGTGTGTGTGTGTGTCTGTCTGTCTGTCTGTCTGTCTGTCTCTCTGTCTCTCTCTCTCTCTCGCTCTCTCTCTCTCTCTCTCTCTCTCTCTGTGTGTGTGTGTATGTTTTTGGTTATTCAGGTTTTGTCCCACATAAAATTGGAAGTGTCTTGGCGACGTTTCAACAAAGTCCCATTCGTCATCTTCAGGCTGGTGTTTTCGGCTTCGTGCTTCTAGAAGCACAAAGCCGAAAAGACCAGCCTGAAGATGACGAATGGGACTTCATCAAAACGTCACCAAGACACTTCCAATTGTACGCAGGAGAAAACCCGAATAACCAAAGACCTAAATATAAACACCCGCAAAAACCTCAGAAAACAAACAAATATATATTGGAATTGGAAGTGTCTTGGCGATGTTTTGGTGAAGTCCCATTCCTCATCTTCAGGCTGGTGTTTTCAGCTTCGTGCTTCTAGGAGCAATGTGGGGTCGTAGCTGTTTCTTCCTTTTAACTGCCAGTGGGGGTATGAACTGATTGCGTGGGAGCCTGGCTGTGTTCTGATTGGATGGAGGTGTGTTCTGATTGGTTAGGGGCTTGGCTGTGCTCTGATTGGATGGGGGGTTGGCTGTTCTCTGATTGGCTGGGGGAGTGTTCTGTTTGGGTGGGGGCTTTGTTGTGCTCAGGTTAGTCTGAGTTGCAGGGGGATTGTGGGTATACAGTTAAATAAAGGGCAGTGGCACGTGGGTCTAGAATGTTGAATGAAACTAAACCAAGCTAAACTGTTATAGTCAGTTATCCTGAAGATCTCTCACCTTTGTGCAATCTGTAACTCTCTTTGTAGGGGAAGAAGTAGCCTTCAATGGTGTGGCTTTAAGTGCTCCTAGAGGGATATCCAGATTGGGGGTCGGCCAAGGTAAGAAGGGCCTCAGCTGAACAGGAGATTAAACTTTCATAAAGTGAAATGTCAAAGTTTACAAGATCTTTTTCAGTATTGGTGTGAAGGACATAAATCAAGAGGCAAGGCCTGATGGACTCCAGTTTGCCCTTCAGCTACCAAGGTGGATATAGTATCAAGAGACACAAACTTAGTGAGTGGTTCTGTGGCAGCTATGGTTAATCCTATGGAGCTGTTGTAGCATATCTTCCTACTCATCCTTGTGCAGTGTTCAAAGAACTGACCTTTAACTGCATCATGCTTGGACTCATTCTGTAGATCAGGTTGACTCCCAGCATCTCCTTAACATAATTGTCTTCTGGGGACATCACAGAGAAGAGGGAATTGACTTATTCTCCAAAGCACCAGAGGGCAGGACAAGGGGTAATGGGGGGAAGTATGTTAAAGAGAGATCCAATCTAGAAGTGAGGAAGAATTTTCTGACAGTGAGAACAAATAACAATCAAAGGAACGGTTTACCTCCAGAAGTTGTGGAAGCTCCATCAACTGGAAGTTTTCAAAAATAGCCTGGACGACCATTTGACCAGGATGGCATATGATCTTCTGCCTTGTGCATGGGGTGGACTAGAAGTCCTCCAAGGTCCCTTCCAACCTTGTTTCTGTGTTCTGTCTAGCTTTTCAAGTCAACAAATGCCTATCCAAAATGTCCGGGCTTTTTAACTTAGCAGTGTCATTGTATTTTTTGTCACAAAAGGGAAAAATTTGGAAATTAGCATGAGGCTGCTTTATTTTAAGCACCGTTATGAGGAACAGTAGGCTACTCAAAGATCAGTAAGATTTGCTTGCTTCCGGGCAAACTTGATAGCTACTCCGCTTTGCACAGATCTACCTGCCAATACTGACAGTGGAGGAAGTGTCCCGAGGAAGGTACAATTGCTTTAGGAGAGCCAAAAACCAGAATTTAGGCTGCTCAGTGATATATGAAGCACAACCTATTCTTCATTTGCAAGGAGAGAGTATTTGGCCAAGGTAATTTTTATATATGTATATGGCTGAAGGGATTTGAAAGAGAACAGAGATGGAGACGTTTGCCTTTGCTGTGTTCTCATATATAATGCCAGTTGTGCTGATCTAGAGTCAGCTAACACTCTTAAAAAAATGTTGCTTTTTTTTTCAAAGTCACTCTTTCATGAGTCCAATTGTCCAAACACCCAGATGACTGTGTTGTTAATTGTGGAAACAGCATTTCTGCACCTTTATCTCCGAGTTTTCTTATTTTGTATAAAAACCATAGACAAAGTAGAGGGGTTTGAAGACGTCAAAAGGGGGTTTGGGATGGGGGTGAGACAGGTGACTTGATTTAGTCACCTGGGAGATGTTGAAAGCTCTAGCCACTGCTGTTTTTCTTGTTCTTTTTTGAAGATCTGATCTGAGTGTCTTACAATGATTATTACAGCTTCCTTGGATAATACAAGTTCCTTGATTCTTGCGTCAAGTTCAGCTGATTTGAAAGGAGGTTGAAGTCTCCATCTCTTTTCTTTCCCCTTCAATCTATCTTCCTTCCTTCCTTCCTTCCATCTCCATTTCCATCCCTTCCCCTTCAATCTCTCTCCTTCCTTCCTTCCTTCCCCCTTCAATCTCCTTCCTTCTCATCTCCTTCCTTTCCCCTTCAATCTTCCTTCCTTCCTTCCTTCCTTCCATCTCCATCCCTTCCCCTTCAATCTCTCTCTCCTTCCTTCCTTCCTTCCTTCCTTCCTTCCTTCCTTCCTTCCTTCCTTCCTTTCCCCTTCAATCTCCTTCCTTCTCCATTTCCTTCCTTTTCCCTTCAATCTTCCTTCCTTCCTTCCTTCCTTCCATCTCCATCTCCATCCCTTCCCTTTCAATCTCTCTCTCCTTCCTTCCTTCCTTCCTTCCTTCCTTCCTTCCTTCCTTCCTTCCTTCCTTCCTTCCTTCTTTTCTCCTTCCCTCCCTCCCAATAAAAAAGGCAGAAAACCATAGAAACCTGGTGAAGTTGGAATTCTCTGATCACCGCCTTGTACCTCCTCCACGTGACAAATTGAAAACAGGCTTAAATCAAACAGGGAATCAATAGAAAGCAGTGGTGGATTCCTTTACCCCAAGAATGTTATAGGAGGATATTTGGTTGAAGATTAAGTGAAGTAGGATGAAGCCTCTCCTTGTGCCGAGTACAGTTGTAAAGTTTGCCAGTTGCTGTATATATTTCAGAATAGAATAGAGTGGAGTGGAATGGAATGGAATAGAATAGAATAGAATAGAATATAGAATAGAATAGAATATAGAATAGAATAGAATAGAATAGAATATAATAGAATAGAATAGAATAGAATAGAATAGAATAGAATAGAATAGAATAGAATAGAATAGAATAGAATAGAATAGAAGAATAGACTAGACTAGACTAGACTAGAATAGACTAGAATAGACTAGAATAGGGATAGAATAGAATAGATATTGGAGAACAGACTAGACTAGACTAGACTAGACTAGACTAGACTAGAATAGACTAGACTAGACTAGAATAGAATAGAATAGAATAGAATAGAATAGAATAGAATAGAATAGAATAGAATAGAATAGAACAGGATGTAAGGGTCCTTGGAAGTCTTGTAGTCCAACCCCCTGCTCAAGCAGGAAACCTTATACCATTTCAGACAAATGTCTGTCCAATCTCTTCTTAAGAACCTCCAGTGATGGAGCACTCACAGCTTCCATTTCATTGATTAATTGTTCTCACTGTCAGGAAGTTTCTCCTTAGTTCTAGGTTGCTTCTCCCCTTGATTAGTTTCCATCTGTTGCTTCTTGTCCTGGCTTCAGGTATTTTTGAAAATAGCTTGATTAACTCTTCTTTGTGGTAGCCCCTGAGATACAAATGGAGAGTGTCGTTTGCTCTCCATGGTCCAGGCTTGGTCCTATGTTGCCAACCCCCAGCCTATCCTATAAGATGGCTGAAGAGGACACCATTACAACTCTTCCTCTATTTTTGTTTATTTTGTTGTAATGGGAGTTTACCTGAGCATAAATCTATATGTTTAGTTTTTCTCTGAAATTTATTCAAAAAGCTGCTCTGGGATATTAGTTCCTTGATTACCACTACAATCACTCCTTTTTCAACACAATCTTTCAAAACTAATGCATTTTAATACACCGCTGTATTACTATAGATGTAACTCATGTAGTTCTCTTCAATTCCTTGAACTTTTTAGGAATTAAAGATCCATCCGTTGGTTTTACTATCTGCTGCCCAGTGAAGATTTCTGCTCCAGAATCCCCCCCTTAGATTTTATAATTTAAAGAACTATATACAAATGCTGGTTTAAGTTCAAATAGGCTTGTGCTTACCTTCAAAAACATGTGAAGTATCCGGGATTCTTGGTTTATTTATTCTACAAAGCAAAACTATGTGATCAGAATGATATAAACCTCCCCAAGGTCTGCCTCTATTTTGTAGCGTGAATTCTCTTTTATAGGTGTGCCAGTCATTTTTTGTTGCAAGACTTTTAAACTAGAGACAAACCAAGTCCGTATTGCAAATTTTGAATGTTGGATTAGTTTCATTTTTAAAGGAAAACCAATACTAATTGGATTTAGTTTCTGATAGCCCTTGACTCATGGTGGATTTGTTTGGCGAGGAATATTGAAACATTGCTATGGGCAGATGCCATGAAAGAATTATTTTACATTGTTCTGACTTTTGGTCATGTGAATGGTGATGTGGGTTTGGCATCTTGTTCCCTTTCAGTAGACACGTCTGAATCTTTCCCACCTGTGCAGTGTCTTAGATAACCAATGCTCCCTTGGCTTGTCATTTCAGAGATACTTCTTCACCTAAATGGAGAAACAGAATGACCAAGGGAATCTGGCAGAGAGCATAGGAAATTTCTCTCCCTTCCCTTCCCTTCCCTTCCCTCATTTCCCTTCCCTTCCCTCCCCCTTGAGCAGGCATGTGAGTGGCTGCTGCTGGATAGAGAAGGGAGCAAGGGATTACTAGAATGGCTGGGAAACTGTCACAGAATGTTGAAAATTAAGACCACGTGACTGCATCAGCCCAGCAGAGTAGCACTGAAGCAAACCCAATTTTCACAAATTTCATTTCCTCGGGAGTCATTGCCCCTGGGTTTTGGACACATTCTGTATAAGCTAGCCCATTCAAGGTACCTTGGTTCAAAAACTGTTGCCGTATGATGCAACATTTTGCCAAGATAAAGATCATAACAATGCGAGTTTTAGAAGTATATAAAAGTCTCGTGATTTATAAGTTAGCCTTGATTCCCGGTATCTACATGTCCAAATGAGGTTTATGATTAAACAGGAAACTGATTTCTGATTGATTGATTGGGGATATTTTTAGTTTCCCAGTCTAGTCTGCAGTTTTAATGTTTCTTGTTCAAGTCATAATTACCCTGCTTTGCTTTTTCCAAGATGAAGAATGGAATCTGGCATGAACACTTCCCCACTCATTTCCGCTCCAGGAAATATATACAATTAAAACTGAATGGCTGGTATTATTTTTAAGAGGTTGAGCTAAAAAGTACTTGAAACTGAAAATAACAAGCAGCCCTTTTCTAAATCAATTGTAGATAATTTCTTTTCTTAGTTTAAAATAATATACTAATCCTAAATACGTTTAATATAGTAAAGTCTCTATGTATTTTCAGGTGAACAAACAAATAATAATGCTTGACTAGATTTGTTTTTATGCCATACAAGTCACAAAAAAGTATAATCTAAATAGAGAGTAGCTACGCAATGTAAAATAAATATGCCTATGAAACTCCAATTGGGATTTTTTTTTTATCTCACGATTTATTAGTGAACTATAGATAAAATTTTAATCAAATCAAATCTTTCTTGTGGTCATAGACTAGCACAAAATCAATTAGAGATTTTTGATTGTTAATTAGTACAACTTTACTCTAGCAATATACACTTAGATTCGTTGTATATATCACTTCCTAGTGCTTTACAGCCCTCTCTAGGCAGTTTACAGAGTCAGCCTATTGCCCCCCATCAATCTGGGTCCTCATTTTACTGACCTCGGAAGGATGGAAGGATGAGTCAACCTTGAGCCGGTCAGGATCGAACTGCTGGCGGTGATTAGAGTTAGCCTGCAATACTGCATTCTCACCACTGCACCACCACAGCATTTACTTCTATTTGCAATACTAATAAAAATACCTTTAAAGTTATAGGTAAGTTTAGAGGCTAACAATTCTCCCTACATGGAATTCACGAAGAGAGAGAGAGAGAGAGAGAGAGAGAGAGAGAGAGAGAGAGAGAGAGAGAGAGAGAGAGAGAGAGAAATAGCGAAGAAAGCAAGGCAAGTGGGTGGGTGGTGCTGAAATCACAAAAACACTACAACATTCACTAAACACTTTCCAATTACCAATCTCCCTGCAGTTAGATACCTATATAAACACATAGTGTTTGAATTCGATTTTGTTTTGTAAATGCAAAATGTTATTTCTTAAAGCTGTTATTAACGTGCTGCCGATCATTTGTTAATATCGTTCATTTTCATGCATTGCCTTGCCAGCCTTCATATGTTTGTATCCCTAACTTTAGAAACAATTAAATGAATGATTTCTCTGATTGAGATGGGGCCAAATTGATCTTACTGCCTGGATAATTAACCTCACCTGGAGATGTCCCCCCAATTTTTTTCCAACTAAGTTTATATTTGAGGTTAGCTTCTTCTGGGCAATGGATACATCTTAAATTCAGCTGAAGCTGAATGATTAATTTGTCACTCAGGAATCAACTCCCTCACCCATGTGAACTAAACTTAAGGAAGGAGTAACTTTTTTTTTTTTTTTAAAAAAAGGTGTTTATAGGGGAATATCAATGTTTGCAAGATAGATAAAAGGATGTGACACAAAGTTAATATAGGTTAAGTTGAATTTTGTCTGAAGGTAAGACCCATAGACATCAATGAGAGAGGGAGAGGCGGGATATATAAAATCTGGCCTTGAACATTGACCTACAGAAGGCAAGAATGTGAATCTATTCCAT
Source organism: Crotalus tigris (assembly GCF_016545835.1). NCBI lineage: Eukaryota > Metazoa > Chordata > Lepidosauria > Squamata > Viperidae > Crotalus > Crotalus tigris. Next base: position 446,640 of record NW_024098317.1, on the reverse strand, counting down.
TCCCATTTAGTAAGTTTCATGCTTAGCCCTCTTTGTATCCTACTTTGTTAGTGTAGGAGATGATCAGGCTAAGCCTGATGGTGGGGTCAAATGCATTATCAGTCTAGAATCCCTACAACATGAAAGAGATCTAAATCCAGCCACTCCTTGAAGTCTGTTGGCTCTTCTAGAGCCAACTTGCCTTGACCTTTAGTAGATCAGATTCTTGGGTATAGGTAGCATGAAATAAATACACAGTGCTTTTGAACTCTATCCTGGCTCCTGTTTTTGTTTTTTTTTTTTTTTTTTCACCTGATACAGTTCTCATCTATATCCAGAATCCAGTCTTGGCAAACACACATTCTAATTGGCTATAATTGATTATTGCTTTCTTTTTTAAAAGAAGCAAAACGAGTTTGGCAACCTGTGCCACACGGTTTTAAAAGAGTCACCCTCAGATTTCCCCCGAAATGACTTTTTAAGCAACTGGAGTTGTCACAGGTGTGAGGAATGAGGAAGAGAACCAAATTCCTTTACGACAGCCCCAGCGAGGCTTTCCTAGGTCTGCTTACTTGTGCATAAGTAAAATGTCTATGGAGGTGTTCAGTCATCCAGGTCATGGTTGTCCCAAAGCTTTCAGGAGGCAACTGGACTTTCTCGTTTTTCTTTGAAGATGTTTCGCTTCTCATCCTAGAAGCTTCTTCAGCTCTGACTGGATGGTGGGGGGAATGGACAGATTTATACTCCTTGCAGCCCGCTGGTCATTTGCATTCTTTTAGAGAGTCGTTGAGGAGATAAAACTCCAAGTGGCCTCAATGATGCTCCGAAAGAATGCAAATGCAAGGAGTATAAATCTGTCCATTCCCCAGAACTGGAGAAGATTCTTGGATGAGAAACGAAACCTCTTCAAAGAAAAACGAGAAAGTCCAGTTGCCTCCTGAAAAAAAAAAAGCGCAGCGCAGAAGCCATTTCTGAAGCTGCTCCTGTCCAGTTTTTCCCCAGGGGAGCAAGGCGCGAAATCTCAACATCCTTTGTTGCTCTTTGTTTGCAGATTCAAGACCTCTGCCGGATGTTGCCCTGACGGGAAAGTGCACCCGGGACTGCGACGAGTACGGCCACTCCGATTCCTGTTGGATGCCTGTCCGCACGTCACCCGAAAGGAAGCCCAAGAGCCAGCCCAAACTCTCCACTTTCATGCCTGTCGATGAACGGGGCAGTCCGGAGAAGCTGGCCAACGGAGAGGCCTCCCTGATGGGCGATCGCAACAGAAACCTCCTGAACAAAAAGTTGACCTCATCTTATGAGACCTTCAGCGTAACTAGCTTCAGCAAAAGCGAAGACACCAACCCAGAGGATATTCCCCTGGCACAGACAGGGGAATACAAGCCATCTCCTATCAACACTTTATCTCGAAGGGAAGTTTACCTCTAGGGGATCAGGAAGTAACAATGCCGGTTCTTTCCCAGAGCAGAAGGCCCAAAGCCGATCACTCGAAACCATTGGAAAATTGGGGAAGGAAGAAAAACCACTCTGTCGAATCCAAGGGGGGCTACCAAAGAGACGAAGGCCTGGCTTGCCTCTTCTGCCTCCCAGCCAGGCATTTCCATATCCTGTCTGCCTGACTATATTGTACAATGTAGAAACCATTGTTGTCCCTGCATGTCTTAACACCGTGCTCACCTGTTCTTTTATTTTATTATTATTATTTTCCGAAAAAAGTTACCTTTATAAGTTCCTTGCTAGGGAACAAACCTGAAATTGAAGAAGAAGAAGAAGAAGAAGAAGAAGAAGAAGAAGAAGAGAAAAAAACATAAGATAGACATTCTGGTTCCCCTCCCCAGCACACACAAACACCCACACACATATATACACACAGAGAGAGGGACAGACAGACACCGTCACAAACAGACACACATCACTGGAGTGCTGTTTGAGCCTCTTTTGATTGTCCCTGGATGGCCATCTGCTTTGTTTGCAATCGCAGGTCATTGGGGAAAAAAATCTTCTCAGATGTGCAGGCGGAACTACGCATTGCTATGTCTGCATGTGTCTGGTTTCCATCAGAGGTAAACGTTCAGAAACCCTACAAAAGAAATGTGTAAAATAACTCTTTTAAAAGAAGAAGAAGCAGCACTTTTTAAGGACCATATCTTTAATACAGTCCTGTGGCTGGAAACAAGAAAGAATGGGGGGAAAAAAAATCAGCCTGAGATTATAGTCTAAAATATTACACATTCCCTCCAACCGTCACCTGTAGGTTTAGTTTTACTCATAGACAAATGACATTATCTATCTCTTTCTCGTTTTATTATTCTTTATCATGCCTTTCTTCCTCCTCCCCCTCCTCCTCCCATTCGCTAACATTTTAACTTAAATATAAAAGGATGGAATACATATATAAACACACTGGCACACATACAAACACAAAAAGAAGCATACATGTACACAAGAATGAATGAATGAATGAATGAATGAATGAATGAATGAATGAGCGAATGAATGAATGGTGGGGCATGATTTATCGATATCAAGAAACTGCTGAAACTGGTGTCATTTTTACAAGGCCAACCTTTTAGCTTGGATGATCATAGTAATTTAAAGACCAAAGAACGCACTATGGATCAAGGAAATTGCTCGTTGGTCTTCTCACGTAAAATCTGATCCAGGAATACACTGACACTAAGCATGGTGATTGTTGTCAACATGGATTTTAGTTTGATGCCCAAAGGAACCTATGACATGAGCTTGCTGATTTTTTTTTTTAAAGTGATTACATTCACCAACTATATTAACATGACCCTCTGGCTTCAAAAATATGTTTTCCTTAGAAAATTTACAAATCCATCTGAGAAGCTTCAAAACACGTTCAGGGGATAGCCGAAAGAAGAGTGAGAATGAAGGCAGGATGAAGAATATGCTTCAAGTCAAAACATGGCAGCATCTTGGTTGAGAATGGATGCTAATTCTTGGGTTCTTGCAGTGTTCCAGGTTATTCATTTGCTGTAGGCAAAGGTATTATGCAGGTTTTCTTAAAACACAAGTGCATTTAAGCTGAGTCTTGTGCAATACCCAACCCGTGTTGAGACTCCAGGTGACCCAGAGTCTCGGCAGACGTCATTCCCAACGTGCTCTTGTGCAAAATTGTGCGGCTTGCGACTTTGTACAAAGCATCCAAGCCAGATGCAGAGCTCTGGGGTCATGACGAATTCATATAGTTTGCACTATATACAGGGGATAGGAAAAAAAATGGACCAGATATTTTTTTGTGCAATAAGAAGTTGCAAGAGTATGGAAAATTGAGCTAGTTCTGTATTGATGGTAAGCAAATAGTAATAAAGAATGGACATTCAAATGAAACTGACAATCGGTCAATGCAGTGGGAACAGCTTGGGAAAGGTGCAGAGACACCATCTCCTCAGGTTGTTTAACTTGGCATTAAAGCATGGCTAGATGGTTGTAATAGATTTAGTGACAAGGTAGCTTGGATAGCTTGCATTAAGAGTGACATAGAATATATTATTAGACTGTCTGACATATGGGCCAATCAGCTGGTACAAATCCCTCATGACTTTTGTCTTTTAAACGCTCCATAGCAAAAGTGCCCTTTGTTTTTTAAAATGTACATCTTCTTTGCATTTAATCGTTCGATTGGTTCTTAGCTCGCCTATAGCAACTAAACATATTGCCACGTTTTAGAAATGGAGAAATGTTGAAGGAAAGTTTAGGAGTGAATCGATTGTTCTAATGCATCCTTTTTTTAAACAAACAAACAAACAAACAAAAAAGATATATATCAGAAATTCAAATTTCGACTTGATTAGAGGACTGACTAAACCCTTTTTCTGTATTTGTGTAACTCTTAAGTATGTGTTAAAGGTAAAATGCTTGTCGATATATTTGCATTAAATATGCATTTTTTTTCAGGCTTCAACCGAAAACACCATCAGCCACACAAAAAGAGCAATTGAATAATTTCTCTGTGTAGAATGACAATACACCAAGCATTGTCTTACAGACACTAAAATGGTAGCGGTCCAGATTGTTGTTTTTTTTTTTTTAACCTCAGTTCTAGACAGCCAATATCTTATAAGAAGACTTTCAAAGTTAAAAGGATTGGCATCTATTCCCCCTTTTGTGCGCCACATAAAGGCACATGCAGTATAAGACTGAACAATTTACCTAATTTAGTTGTAGTGATAAGCCCAAAGGATGTAAAAAAAAAAGAAAAAAGAAAAAAAAGAAAGAAAAAAAAGAAAGAAAATTATGTGTGCTTGTTTGTATGTTCAGTAATCTAGTAACACCTAACCATCAAAACATAATCAACAGCTTCTTACTACCCAGCATGATCCACAGATATATATATTTTTCCGTAGGTGTTTTTCATTTGAAATTAGTCGAATTGGGAAACACTCCTTCTATAGAGTGCTTTTATATTAAATAAATAAAATAAAAAAAATGGAAACGGAAAGTTTTAGAGCAAATGCAAAATATGCAATTGTGCCTTTTATATTGTTGTCATGGTAAAACAGTGCTTGGGTTGGACACTAAAAATATTGGACTGTTCCCACTTTTTTTCAACCTGTATATTTAACCCTGTTTATTTTCTGAAAAGCATCAAATGGTATATTTAAGAGAGAGAGAGAGAGAGAGAGAGGGAGGGAGGAAAAAAAAAAAAAACCTTTTACCAAACTCAGATAATGGACCAGTCTTAAATATAATTCATGAAAAAAAAGGAAGAAAAGAAAGACTATGGTTTGGGAACAGGTTAAACAGGTTAAGTTAAAAAGTTACAGTATTGATCTCAGTGACAAGAAATTATGCCTCTTTCTCTCTCTCTTTTTGGCAGAGAAATTGACGAATCTTTGTTCATTGTTGCTTTTTTTAATAGATGAAGATTTTCTTTGCAGCCATTTTGTTTTAATTCCTGTTTTAGTTCGATTTCACAAGGAACTCAAGTGAACTGTGTTTGCATTTGACACTTTGCACATTCCTAGCTTGACATGCCACTTATGTAAACTTTATATGAATTAGAAAAAAAAAAGAAGAAGAAGTCATATTAACTTTGATATAAACTCTTATGCTCATTCTGACCTCCGGCTAGGCTAATATTTGGGTCAGTTTCATTCTTGGCTGGCCTACTCTCTTGAGTTTCTGGAAACAAGGTAGATGCTATTTTTTATGTGGGGGAGAAAAAACTCCACCTAAGAGATGGAATGTGTTGGAAGAAAGACTAGGAAATTGTCACTGTTGGAAAGCAAAGGTGTGGGGGAAATGGAACTGGGGGTGAAAAAGGAAATGGAAGTGTGTTAAATACAACCGTCACTAACAAGATTTGAACAGCATTTGACAAGGCGAAGAATGGAACAAGGTTTCCAGATGGTAAAGAGGCAATGTTCTCTTAAGTGCTGAAAGGAACAACACTAATGTTGGACAATTCCTTGAAGAACCTAATACCTGGAAGAAAGCATCTTTCTTAGCTACCTGGGGTAATCCTTTCAGCCCCTTCTTTTCCTGATTTTTTTTTTGAAGCACTTACATTCAGTGTGGTTACGATCCGTTGTATTATTAATCATTGACTATTGTTCTGCTACTTGGATGTTGGTCGTGAAGCAGAGAACCAACTTATTGTTTATTATGAGTCACTATGCACGCAACTATGCTAAGAAGAAAAAAAAAACATGGCAAAAATGTATTCGATGCTAGTCCACCTCTATTTATGAAAGATTTTGCATAATTTTATTTGCTTTTGTACAGTTTTCTGTAAATAAATTGCTTGTCATTTTTGTCTCTGCAAATTAAAATATAACATGTTAAAAACGGCCGGGTGTGTGTTTGATTTCTAGAAGTAGCAGTATAGGAGAGGAGAGATAATGTATTATGAGCCGAGGTGGTGCAGCAGTTAGAGTGCAGTACTGCAGGCCACTTTAGCTGACTGTGTTTAGCAGGTCAGCAGTTCAAATCTCACCGGCTCAAGGTTGACTCAGCCTTCCATCCTTCCGGGGTAGGTAAAATGAGGACCCAGATTGTTGGGGGCAATGTAAATATATATATATACATTGCTTAGTGGTATACACTGTTTAGAGAGTGCTTGCACTTAAAGTGGTATATAAGTCTCATAAATAAATAAATAAATAAATGTAAGTTAGGGTCTCACCCTGCAGGGGGATGGGCAGCCAATAAATTTAATAAATAAATAAAATAAAGCAGGCTGAATAATGGAAGAGGTCTGCTTTATCTAGAGCCCTTTGTTAACATCACAACGCCAACTTTATATATAATATGTGAACTCTCTAGGACAGGGGTGTCAAACGCGCAACATCATGTGACATGTCGTGATGCATCGTGACTTTTTTTTCCATTGCCGGCAATGGGATGGGCGCAGTTTCACCATGACACATCCGGCCTGCAGGCTGGCAATTTGACACCCCTGCTCTAGTAGGGCCTTGCACACATATAAACATAAAAGGTGGGAGATCTAAGTGAGCTCTTTAATTTTATTTGACGTAGCATGTTCATTCTGGAGTTATCTATCTGTTAAATCAGTGTTTCCCAAACTTGACAATTTTAAGGCATGTGGACTTCAACTCCCAGAATTCCACAGCCAGCGTTGCTCGTTGTTAAATGCAAGTAGCTAAGCATTGTCAAGTTTGGGAAACACTGAGTTAAATGAACGTAGCTGCCTTTTAAACCTAGTGGAAGCTACTAAAGTTGCAGGATCCAATCTGAGTTGGTCACCAGGACCAAAGGTTTATTCGTCCAAGCTTTCAGGTTTGTGCTGGAGCCCATCTTCAGGGAACTTCTATCTCTCCAGAACATCTCTCCATTCATCCAGTTTTGGTTGCCACAGTTTAAAAAAAGATGTTGAGACTCTAGAAAGAGTGCAGAGAAGAGCAACAAAGATGATTAGGGGACTGGAGGCTAAAACATATAAGGAACGGCTGCTGGAATTGGGTCTGTCTAGTTTAATGAAGAGAAGGACGAGGGGGGACATGATAGCAGTGTTCCAATATCTCAGGGGCTGCCCCAAAGAAGAGGGAATCAAGCTATTTTCCAAAGCGCCCGAAGGCAGGACAAGAAGGATGGAAAGTAGTCAAGGAGAAAAGCAACCTAGAACTAAGGAGGAATTTCCTGACAGTTAGAACAATAAACCAGTGGAACAACCTGCCTCCAGAAACTGTGAATGCTCCAACACAGGAGGTTCTTAAGAAGGGACTGGACAACCATTTGTCTGAAATGGTATAAGTTTCCTGAGCACGGGGTTGGACTAGAAGACCTCCAAGGTCCCTTCCAACTCTATTATTCTATTCTAAGATGGCTCCAGCACAAGCCTGAAAGTTCGGAAACTTTTGATCTCAGTGAACGACTCATATTGGATCTTACAATATTGTCCGGGACACGTATATTTGCCTTCATTCACTACTAAAGTATAAAAGTTAAGCTTAACTCCTCTTGAGTGCACTTGTCTTGAAAACAATTTACAATTGTTGAAAGTTTTTTTTTTTCTTTCCCAGCCCTAGAATTCTCTATGCTGTTTTCTCCAAGTATTAACTAAGGCTGACCCTATTTTACTTATGAATCAAGTCCAGGCTAGCCTGATTCTGTCAACTGCAAAGATTCTAGAACTAAGAACAGAACTGAACAGAACAGAGCTGGAAGAGATCTCAGAGATCTTCTAGTCCAACCCCCTGCTCAAGCAGAGAACCTATAGCATCTCAGATAAGTGATTGTCCAGTCTCTTCTTAAAAACCTCCAGCGATGAAGCACCCACGATTTCTGGAGGCAGGCTGTTCCACTGGTTACTTGTCCTCACTGTTAGGAAGTTTCTCCTTAATTCCTTAGTTGCTTCTCCCTTTGATCAGTTTCCATCCATTGTTTCTTGTCCTGCACTCTGGTGCTTTGGAGAATAATTTGACCCCCTCTTCTTTGTGGCAGCCCCTCAGATCCTGGAATACTGCTACCATGTCACCCCTATTTCTTCTTTTCTTTAAACCAGAGAAATAAGAATAAATAAATATATTTTGTTCTCACAGAGCACTTTCTATTGTTGTAAACAAAGCTGTAGTCGTTTTTGTTACTTTGAATTTAGACTCAAAAATAGATTGGGGGTGCATCGCACAGGCTCGGACTTCCTTATCCATATTGAAACAATTCCAACTTTCTATATACCTACACATTCCTAGTCATTTCTGTTCCTCAACTTTTCCAACCATTATGTGGTAATAATTTGGCCTAGGGCAGGGATAGGCAACTTTGGCTCTTTTATGACTTGTGGACTTCAACTCCCAGAATTCCTGAGCCAGCATGGCTCAGCTTGGAAACCTCTCCCTTTCCCCTCAGCATGGCTGGCTCAGGAATTCTGGGAGTTGAGGTCCACGAGTCATAAAAGAGCCAAGGTTGCCTACCCCTGGTCTAGGGCAAACAGATGGATAGCCACTAGATGGTAATGAAGATGCAGAAAAGGCTAGCTGGCTTTCAAACCTAGTGGAAGCTACTAAACTTGCAGGATCCAATCCAAGTTGGTTACAGGGACCCAAAAAATTATTCTTCCAAGCTTTCAGCTTTATTGGCATTTTTGTAGACCAAATCAGATAGTTATCTCCCTATCCCTCCACACAGTCCGAAGGGCTATCTTACACTGAGAAAATGTAATGCATTGGATTTAATTGGCAATTAGAATCTTCAAAGCTTTAATCTTTATCCGAGCTTATTATTCCAGAAGTTAGAACACAACAATATAGCACGTATTAGTTGACTATAATCATTCTACATTTCAAAAAGATGAGTTTCTGGCAGAGGTGAGCTTTGAAAAATAGAACTGTAACATCCCTGACTCACAGTTTTGCTTGATCCTTTGACTGCTTGCTGAGCATATAAATATTTCCTCTTAATTTGTCATTCAATTTTGTGTTAACCAAATCTGGTCTATGATTTTTTTCCTGTTTGAGATCCGAAAGGAAGTCAGCATAAATATCTTAAGAGAGATACTCTGTGTGTGGGTTATTGCAGCAAGTTATTGCTCCTGTTTGTATGGCAATCCTGACATTCTGCTGTGGATTTACCACATTATGCTTGTTTATATTGATTTATTTGGCTTGATCAAATTCTCAGAACAGCAGACGTTTGATTGGTACTTACAGGTCCCAATCATTGTACTGAACAATATTTTAAGCATGCTGGCCTCTTTGAATTGAACTGAATTGCTTTCAAACAGGTTTATGAACCAGCCCAGATATTGGTTTATCCTCTCAAATGAGCTTAGTTGTCGATATGTAATGTTATTTCTGACACCTGGCCTATTAGTTCTAGAAGGGGAATCAACTGGCTCTCGTAACTGTTATTTAATTACAATGTTAATTACGACATTATTCTAATTATTACAGAAAAAAATAAATAAAACGCTTTCCCCCTCGCAGCATTTTGCAATAGTTGTAACTCTCTTCTGCAATGAACCAATATTTGCAGTTGATGATAGAAAGAATAGGACAATCCTTCCTTCCCTTCTTTTTTTAGCCCCTTCTTCCCACTACCTCATGGCAATTAGTGAGTTCTACTAGTTCTATTTTGAGTGGTCATTTCATTGGGCAATTTATTTTTTATTTTTTTCTAATGAATGGATCCTGGTGGACGTCACCTGGTTTCAAACCCTGAAGCGGCGTTCCACGGATGGTCCAAATTCATACTGCACATCAGGATCTCATTTGCTGCTGAATTCTGTCAACTGATCTGTAGCTTATGCAATGGACACTCCCAAAGCTTCTGTTTTACACACAGTTGTACTTAGGGAAAGCTCCGCTGTTTCTGGCTCCAGACTCTGTTAAGTATGTTGTTACTCCCACCAGTTATCTTAGTCAGTTGGAGTCGGCAAATCACCGGAAAGAAAAAAGAAGGACTAGGGGTAACAGGATAGCAGTATTCCAGAAAGGCTGCCATAAAGAGGAGGGGGTCAATTTATTTTCCAAAGCACCAGAAGGCAAGACAAGAAACAATGGATGGAAACTAATCAAGGAGAGAAGCAACCTGGAATTAAGGAGAAACTTCCTAACAGTGAGGACAATTAGCCAATGGAACAGCTTGCCTCCAGACGTTGTGGGTGCTCCATCACTTGAGGTTTTTAAGAAGAGACTGGACAGTCACTTGTCTGAAATGATATAGGGGCTCCTGCTTGAGCAAAGGGTTGGACTAGATGACCTTCAAAGTCCCTTCCAGTTCTATTCTGATACAAAAAGATGCCACTGACTGAAAGATTTTGCTCAGGAGAGGTGGAGACCATTGGACGCATACTCCTTCGATGCTCTTTCTATAGAGATATTTGGGAAAAAATATATTTTCCCAATAATTAATAGATATCCTGGCCGTTCTGACACTGCTCATCTCCAATGGCTGCTTAAGGACAAACAAACTGTGATTACAGTGCAGGTGGCTAGATTCTGCGCAGCAGCACTGGGGATTTGTCAGAAACATGTGATTAATCCACCATAGCAATCTTACACAATTAATGTAGCAAACTCTTCTGCAGTACTATTTTTTTTTCCTTCTTCTTTTTTGCATTCTAGTATTCAATGGCTATGGGCTCCATAGTTTAAGGATTATATTATATTTAGTTAGGTCATGTGTAACTGACAATTTGGATGCCAAATTGTGATTTTAATATAGATTTTATCTACTATTTATGATTTTACTCTAGAATTTTAACTGGATGTTCATTGAGTGCTTTTATTTGTTCTGGTCTAGGGTCTTTGATTGTAATAAACTTAAACTACACAATTGTGCACAGTTCTCCGGCATGGTTAGCCATGCAAAATAGTTTAGACAAGAAGCACATCCAGAAGTACTAATTCTTATTTTATTTCATGGTTACATTAACACAATCTTGCAAATCTGTTATCTCAACCTCCCCCCCCCACAGCCTTTATGGTAAGAGCACATGTACTGTTTGAACAAAACCAGAATTAATATATGTTCCTCTTATGCATCATTCTCTGTAGGGTATACTTTGTTAAATGCAAGTAGCTAAGCAAATTTTAATGTGACTTTCTGAATATTTAGTGTTGTATGATTTCCTTCCAGATGTACACTATGCAGAACAAACTTGGAAGTGAGAAAATCTATGAATAGAATAGAATAGAATAGAATAGAATAGAATAGAATAGAATAGAATAGAATAGAATAGAATAGAATAGGAGATAGGAATATAGAATGGAATAGAACAGGACAGGACAGGACAGGATAGGATAGGATAAGATAGGATAGGATAGAATGGAAATTGGAATATCGAATATAGAATAGAATAGAATAGAATAGAATAGAATAGAATAGAATAGAATAGAATAGAATAGAATACCTGGAATGGAATGGAATGGAATGGAATGGAATGGAATAGAATAGAATAGAATAGAATAGAATAGAATAGAATAGAATAGAATAGAATAGAATAGTTCGAAGGGACCCTGGGGGTCTTCTAGTCCAACCCCCTGCTCAGGCAGGAAACCCTATACCATTTCAGACAAATGGTTGTCCAATATCTTCTTTTAAAAATCCATTGTTGAAGCATTCACTGCTTCTGGAGGCAGATTGTCCCACTGGTTAATTGTTATAACTGTCAGGAAATTTCTTCTTAGTTCTAGGTTGCTTCTCTCCTTGGTTAGATGATATGACTGGATTGTAAAATTTTAATTCTCAAGATTTTATTAGCAGATTTCAATAACTTAATTATTCTAAATTGGGTGAAGGAAATTCATAGGTAGATTGTGTTTCCCAATTGTTAAGTAAAGGGTTCAAAACTTCAAAACGTATAATACCGGTAGTCCTTGACTTATCCCCACAATTGAGCTCAAAATTTCTGTTACTAAGCAAGACAGTCCTTAAGTGTGTTTTGCCCCATTTTACGACCTCTTGTGAAGTAAATCACTGCAGAGGTTAAGTAAATAACACGGTTGTAAAGTGAATCTGGCTTCCCCATTGACTTTGCTTGTCAGAAGTTCGCAACAAGGGATCATGTGACCCTGGGCCACTGCAACCGTCATAAATACATGCCAGTTGCTAAGCGTCCGGATTTTGATCACATGACTATGGGAATACTGCAACCGTTGTAAGAGTGAAAGACAGTCAGAAATCACTTTTTTTTAGTTGCTATTGGAATTTCGAACGTTCCCTAAATGAATGGTTATAAATCAAGGACTACCTGAAAATCAGAGTTTCTGCCATAAATCACACCTGAGATTGAACGGTAAGGAGTTCAGAGCAATGGGCTTTTTTCCCTTTTGTTGTTTTTGAATTAGAGCTTAAGAGAACTAAGTTTGTGGATACAAAATGCCTCATTTGTGTTGATAATAAGGAGTCCCTGTGGGTTTAACTCCGCTAGTTGTTCCCAGCGATAAGGGATGATGCTAATCTCCATTTTAAGACCACTGAGCCAGCACTGTCTGAAGACATTTCCATGGTCATGTGAGCAGTGTGACATCCTGGACTGTTGTTACCTTCCCACTGAAGTGGTACCTATTTATCTACTCACATTTTCACATGCTTTCAAACTGCTACCGTGTTTCTCCGAAAATAGGACCGGGTCTTATTTTTTTTTTTCTCCAAAAGAGGCACCAGGTCTTATTTTCAGGGTAGGCCTTACCTCAACTCCAGCACCGACAGCCCCACCCAGCCGGTCCACTTCTTCTGGGGCCGAAGTTCTGCAGATGCATTTGGGTCTGCATTTCACAGTCAGGGTTTTCCAGAAGGCCTATGCAGCCGAGTATCGAGCTGTGGATTCAATCCATAACTTGGTCTCCGGCTGCAGAGGTTTTCCAGAACCAAGCTATGGATTGAATCCATAGCTCAGTTCTTCTTTGGGAAAGGCCTGTGACTGCGAAATGCAGGCATGGCTGCAGACGAGGCCTCAGAAGAAGAAGTGGGCCAGTCAGGAGAGGCCTGGCTACAAGATACGTGGGTGTGGGGCAGGTGGGGCAGCTCCACCCCCCACCCCTGCCCTAGCTTGATTTTTAGGTGTGTGCCTCACCCCAAAACTAGGGCTTATTTTTTGGGATAGGGCTTATATTAGGCCCACCCCCCAAAATCAAGCTAGGGCTTATTTTTTGTGTAGGCCTTACTTTTGGGGAAACAGAGTAGATGGGCTGGAGCTGGGATGAGAGCTCACCCCGTTGTGTGGCATTAGGTCTCGAACTTGCGACATGCCCAGTGTCTTAACCACTGAGCCACTGCCCCACCCCTCTCTTGATAATAGCTGACCTTAAATATTTATATTTGGGTTGGATCCAGTTAGGAGTCTTATGGGAAATCACCATCAAGCTATAGTCTAAATTTCAAAATGTTGCTTCGAGTAAAACTGCATGGGCATAGCTTTTGACTTAAGGGATCCTGTCTTTTCCAAAATAGTATAAGTGCAATAAATAAAGTTTAGCTGGTAGGGAATTGTCACCTGAACTGAAGTCTCAGTAGAAGACTATTTTCCAACATCTCTTAAAAGATTCCAAAGGTGACCTTTATAACATAAAAGATGATCTCAGGTTCTTAAGTTGAAATTTGTTTTAAAAAATTAAAGCCACTTTTTTTTTGAGCTTCTGCAAAAATCTGACTTGCGGTCCATTTCTTAACCTTTTGATATGTTTATAATTAAAACAGCTTCCCTTTGCATGCAATTGAAATCCCTCTTTTTTTAAAACCTCCTATTTAAATCCCCTGGCAGGATACAATGAGCCTGTAAAATCGTTCTGTATGGTTCCATAACAGTGGAGTCCAAAAATAGTCTTTTTTTAAAAAAAAAAAATGTTTGATGGTAGAGCAAACAAAGCTATGGATTTATTAAATAAATAAATGAACTAAAGAAAAACTTCAGAGAACTTCACAGAGATTTTTAGAAGAGAAATAGGGTTAAAACAGAAGAGGGGGTGGGGGTATATTCTAAACAGGCTGCCTGCACAGCACATATCCCTCAGTAGGATTTGAAGGACAAGTCAAAGCCAATTCATAGCCTTCAGCGGGAGAAAAAAGCCCCCAGTGCTATTGACTCATTAAATCATATTTCTATTTACAATAGAGAATAAGACTAATTAATGCATCAGAGAAGCTGAGATAATTTCAAATGTGCAGATGTGTTGCTAGGACCCGCTGACACAAATACAAAGAAGAAAAAGGAAAAAAAAGCAGACAACAAAAGAATCTAGCCACCCAACCATCCAGATTATTGAGAATTTCATACTGAAAGGCAGAGAGCAAGGGTTTAGGCATCTGAAGCAAATGCTTTGGAGACTGGAATGATGGTTGTTTTAACACAACCTTTCAGTTGCTCTCCAAGGTCATAAATTTATAACCCCGGATGCATCATTCAAATATTTTCAATAGATTGGCACCATTCATTTATTTTTTTTTTAAATACTCAAAGCTTTTAACAATTATAAGTAGAATGGAATGTTAAATGGAACTTGGCCATAGCTAGCCTCCTACCCATTGTATATGTCTTAGTGGCCTTAGAATGGAAAACAGAATAACAGAATTGTAATGGACTTTGGAGATCTTCTAGTCCAGTGTTTCTCAACCTTGACAATTTTAAGGCAGGTGGACTTCAACTCCCAGAATTCCACAGCCAGCAATGCTGGCTGTGGAATTCTGGGTGTTGAAGTCCACATGCCTTAAAATTGTCAAGGTTGAGAAACACTGTTCTAGTCCAACCCCTGTACCACTCTGGATAAACGACTGTCCAATCTTTTCTTAAACATCTTCAGTGATGGAGCACCCATAACTTCTAAAGGCAGACTGTTAATTGTTTTAATTGTTCTCACCTTCAGGAGATTTTTCTTTAGTTCTAGGTTGGATCGGTCTTAAATGGTTACTTCTTGTCCTGCCCTCAAGTATTTTGGAGAAGAGGTTCGGTCTTAAATGGTTACTTCTTGTCCTGCCCTCAAGTACTTTGGAGAAGAGGCTGACCACCCATTCTCTGTGGCAGCCCCTCAAATATTGGAAGACTGCTATCACGTCACCCCAACATTAACTATTTGCTTTCAGTCAGATGTTTAGGATGTCTGCCACCAATTCTCCCTTGCTGTTTCCGACCCTGAGATTCTAGTTTGAACAAAAACAGGTTTTGTAAGTTTCCTGCCGCTCTGCTTAAATAATGCACTCAAACAATGTTTTCAAAGTAACTTCTTTAACAATCTGCTTATATCAAGAGAGGCTGCTAATGGTGTTACATAACCATAGACGTGAGGCTAAGAATTTTCCGTCCTGTAGAAAATGCAAGATTTTTTTTTTGAAGTTTACCAAGTCAAACTAATAAGCGTGAGCCAGTTTTTTTTTTTTAAAAAAAATGAAATAGATCTTCCATTTCATTCTGCTAAGTTACTCGGTTCCTCAGCTTTTCATTTTGTCTTAATGGGAAAATATTTGTAGAGGTTAAAACTTGAAGAAGCTAGTGAAGCAAGTAACAAAGTTACTTCACTCTTTCTCTCACTGTCCTTTTCCTCTGTTCAATACCCCCGGCTATTTTTTTCTACTTCACTGAAAAATATACTAATTCTTTTGTCATTCCCCTGCAGCTTTGAAGGGCAGGTTGAAAGTTGCCTCAAGCAGACAAAAGAAGAAGTGAAACAACTTCTCTTTCTGTGTTCTGGCCCATTCATGATTTTAACCTGTAGCAACCTCTCTCTCTCTCTCTCTCTTTCTCTCTCTGCCACTCCTGCTCCCTCTCCCTCCCTCTCCTTCTTCCTCTATCTCCCTCTCCCTCCCTTTCTCTCCCTCACTCCCTCCCTCTCCCTTCCTCCTCCTCCCTCTCCCCTATATCCCTCTCTCTCTCCCTCCTCTCCCCACTCTCTCTCTTCCTCCTCCTCCCTCTCCCCCTCTATCCCTCTCTCTCCCTCCTTCTTTCCCCACTCTCTCTCTTCCTCCATCTCTTTCTCTCCCTCTTCCCTTCCTCTTCCTCCCTTTCTCCCTTCCCCTTTGTCCCTCTCTCCCCCTCTCTCCCTCCCTCTCCGTCCCTCTCCTTCTCTCCCTCCTCCCTGTCTCCCTTCCTCTCTTCCTCCCTGTCTCCCCCTCCCTTCCTCCCTCTCTCTCCCTCTCTCCCTTCCTCCCTCTCTCCCTCTCTCCCCCTCCCTCTCTCTCCCTCGCTCTCCTCTCTCTCCCCCTCTCTCCCTTCCTCCCTCTCTCCCTCTCTCCCCTCCCTCCCTCCTTCTATCTCCCTCCTCTCTCCCTCTCTTTCCCTCTCTCCCCCCCCCTCTCTCATAGGAAAACAGTTTCCCTTGAAATTGTGTCCCAGACAGATGGAACTTTGAGGTCATTTAAGGATTATTTCCAAAGTAGCAGGTTAATTCATTAGAAAAAAATAGAAACTTAGAAGTACAATTGGGTATTTGCCAATGATAATTGGGTTAAATTCAACAGGAGCTCTTGTTAAAGTATGTGCTCCTGAATATAAGCCAAGTTCTAAAAAATACTGAGTAATTAAGTTACATAATATTCCATTAAAAGTAAAGAAAATGACCATAAGCTAATTGTTTGCATGTAGAGTTATCAAAAAAATGCAGCAGAGTAGAGTAAAGCAATAAATGCCTTATTCATTATGCTAGAAGTAGTAATTTAATTAATGGGAAAAATGGGGAAAGCTTCACTTCTATCTGATCAACCTTTGGAAAAGAGAAAGAAAGAAAGAAGAAAGAAAGAAAGAAAGAAAGAAAGAAAGAAAGAAAGAAAGAAAGAAAGAAAGAAAGAAAGAAAGAGGAAGTTAGATCTGAATCTAACCAACTTTAGGCCAGGTGAAAAGCAGACAAAGAGATGCTTCCTTACTATTTCTCTTAGTGGTCTCCTAAGTGCAAAGAGAAGATCTGGTTCCTAATTCAGCAAATCAAGTAGGCTAGTAGACCTTGCAAAATATTTCAGCCCAAATATGTCCTAACTCTGAAATAGCCTGGACTAAGTTAACCGGAAGGATTCTTAGAAGAAGCAATTTAAATAGGCCATTCTAAAAACAAAAAGAAAGAAAGAAAAGAAAAACAGAAGTCAGAAGGATCTTGGATACATGTCTGTTCTGAGGTCTCAGTCTTGAAAACACTTCAGATCTCTCCTTCTTGTCTTGCATAACCTCATGCTCCATTTTTCACTGGCACACATCCCTGTGAGAGTCTTAAAAAGTATCCTATATACCGTATATTCCAGCATATAAGGCGACTAGGTGTATAAGACGACCCCCAACTTTTGAGAAGATTTTCAGGGTTTAGAAAGTCATCTTATACGCCAGAAAATACAGTACAATATTGAATTTCTGTTTATAGATGAGCACAATAGGAACTCCTTTGCTGCTAGAAAGCTTTGTCCTGTTACTGCTTATTTCTGTAAAAAAAAATAGGGCTGGCCACTGGGGGCAGATTGGTTTTAAATTCAGAGAACAGCTACCCGTATATTCCTGTGTATAAGACGACCCCTGACTTTTGAGAAGATTTTCAGGGTTTAGAAAGTCATCTTATACGCCAGAAAATACAGTACAATATTGAATTTCTGTTTATAGATGAGCACAATAGGAACTCCTTTGCTGCTAGAAAGCTTTGTCCTGTTACTGCTTATTTCTGTAAAAAAAAATAGGGCTGGCCACTGGGGGCAGATTGGTTTTAAATTCAGAGAACAGCTACCCGTATATTCCTGCGTATAAGACGACCCCTGACTTTTGAGAAGATTTTCAGAGTTTAGAAAGTCGTCTTATACACCGGAAAATACGGTACATAGAGGAGGCCAGTGACTCAGCAGTTAAGACACTGTTGGCTGGAAAGCCAGCAGCCCAGGTTTGAGACCCCAGCACCATGCGATGGGGTGAGTTCCCATCCTCGTCCCAGTTCCTGCCAAACTAACAATTTGAAAGCATGCAAATGCGAGCAGATAAATAGGCACCACTTTGATAGGAAAGTAACAGCACTCCATAACCTCATCCTGATCACATTACCACAGAATTGTCTTCTGACAGCATTGGCTCAGTGGCCTTGAAATAGAAATGAGCACCACCCTAACGACTAGTGGAAAAAAATCCACAGGGATATATACACCCGTACATAAACACACATATGCACATGCTATATATACATCCATATACAAACACATATATATGTATGTATGTATGCATATATACACATCATCATCATCATCTGTCAATAAGAAAGACAAAAAAGTCTGGATAGTGGACGTGGCGGTGCCTGGAGACAGCAGAACAGACAAGAAAGAACTGGAGAAGATAACAAAATACAAAGACCTACAAATAGAAATAGAAAGGCTGTGGCAAAAGCAAGCAAGGGTAGTACCAATAGTCATAGGCGCCTTGGGTGCAATCCCAAAACAACTGGAGCACCACTTGAACACCATCGGCATTGACAAATTCGCCATTAGTCAATTGCAAAAGGTGGCCTTACTGGGAACAGCTTCCATCCTGTGACAATATCTGTAACACAATCAAACATCCACATCTGCCTATCCCAGGTCCTTGGTAAGGACTTGATAGGTAGACAAAAATGCCAAACCCAGTCTGAACATCTGGCTGACTGTGCGATGAATGATAATATATTCGTAGATTTTCACGGGTACAGGTATGCAGGTCTTGGCGTATTCGGGTCTTTTCCCCTGTAAGATTGAGAGTATCTTGGCGATGTTTCGACGAGGTCCCACCAATATTTATAGAGAGACGGCAGCTCTGATCACACTTTGCTCGCACAAGCATGAAGCCAAAGACCTCAGCCTGAAGATGATGAGTGGGACCTCATCGAAACGTCACCAAGATTCAATCTTACACGGGAAAAGACCCGAATATATATATATATATTCTGCAGGTTTTCGCGGGTGTTTGTATGTAGGTCTTTGGTTGTTCGGGTTTTGGCGACGTTTCGACGTCCCATTTGTCATCTTCAGGCTGGTGTTTTCAGCTTCGAAGCACGAAACACCAGCCTGAAGATGACGAATGGGACTTTGTTGAAACGTCGCCAAGACACTTCCAATTTTACGCAGGAGAAAACCCGAACAATTAAAGACAGCCAATCCCCCCAGCCAATGCTGTGATTCTTAATCTACTCAAAACAAGATTTTTGCTAGATGCTTCTAAGTAGGCTCCCCAACATTATAATAGACCTAATTGTCTTGATTTTGCACTTTTCATGGCCCCCATGAAGCATAATAAATTTATCTCCAGGAGCTTTTTTAAAAACCAAATTGAGTCATTAAATTTAGAAATGAATTGAAACAGAGGCAACAGGAGGAAAGGATGAGAGAGTTTGGGAGAGGAAAGTGTAACAAGGGATAACTCTGAGCATACTAATTAAATCTCCATTCATTTTTGATCCAACTCTAGAAGAATGATTTTGGTTTTAGCATGAGACTATGTATTATTTTTTTAGCAACTGTACTTTCTCAGTGTAATTTCTGAGTGTTACAATTCCCTCCCAAAGATTTCTGATCCAGATGCTTTCAGAAGCAATGAACTTAACATAAACCCTCCAGATTTACCTCCTCAGCTAGATTGCTTTAATGAGTAGCTTCCTTGAGGCTCTTACGCTTAGTATGTACTAAGTAGAGCACACAAGGACTGACCTTATTTCTCCTTGTTCGGTCTCTGATCTCCATTCTCTAGCCAGACTTGTTTACCTGGCTCCATCCACAGGGATGATTAAAATGAGATGAAATGAATTTTCCCAAACTGGAGAGACTGACAGGATGGAAGCAAAAAACAATAAAATAAAAATAAATGAATCAATGATGTGCCCCTGATCACCTCATTTTTATCTCCTTTCTGCTACAATATCTAAATCACCATCATTAATGTAGGCAACCAAAGCCAAAGTAATTGGTGCTTTTTATCAAGTCTCTTGTGGAAGTGTGCTAAACATACTCCTTGGGTCATAAATGCACTGAACTTCCCATATCGCAGTAATTGACTGCACAAGCACCAACCCAAGAAATGAATCTTTGCAAGCATTAAGAGCATCTGGGTAGATTATGCTCATTTCTAAACAGTCTCCATACATTGGATGTAAGGTATTCTTCATGCTGGTCTCTGTTGTGTAAACAAGAAAACGGGAAATGGCTATTTTCCCAAGGGATTTATCTCGTAGATAGGAATGCTTAGGCCAAATAGATGATAGATAGATAGATAGATAGATAGATAGATAGATAGATAGATAGATAGATAGATAGATAGATAGGTGGGTGGGTGGGTGGGTGGGTGGGTGGGTGGGTGGATGGGTGGGTGGGTGGGTGGATGGATGGATGGATAATAGATGATATAGATAGATAGATAGATAGATAGATAGATAGATAGATAGATAGATAGATAGATAGATAGATAGATAGATAGATAGATAATGATAGATATGATAGATAGATGATAGATGATAGATGATAGATAGATAGATAAATAGATAGATAGATAGATAGATAGATAGATAGACAGATAGATAAATGATATAAATAGATATATAGATAATGATAGATATGATACATGATTGATAGATATAGATGATAGATAGATGATAGATAGATAGATAGATAGATAGATAGATAGATAGATAGATAGATAATATAATACAGATATAGATGATAGATATGAAAGATGATAGATAGATAGATAGATAGATAGATAGATAGATAGATAGATAGATAGATAGATAATATGGGAGGAGGAGCTGCCTTCCATGGTAGATCCCAGAGCATGTAGGATAGAGAAAAGACAGGAGCAGTGGAAATCTGCCAGATTACTCAGGAGAAAGCCCTGCCCATTTTGATGGGCTGCACCGCAAAGCTATTTATCATAGCAGGCAGAGGGATATTAAATTTTGCTCCCAAAGAGCATTAGGGATTATTTTCCAGTTCTTATTTTGGGGGGAAATATCATACTAAATACATCCATCTGGCTGACGATCTTAACTGGGGCTTAGTTTTGTGGTAGGGCTTATATTACGAGCATCAGGCTAGGACTTACTGTATTTTCCGGTTAGGTCTTATTTTGGTGGAAATATGGTAGCTACGTGTGATTGCTCACTTTCAAATTGCTACGAGTTCACTCTTCCACGCAGCAGCACCCGGCTTTCAAACGTGGGCTTGCTGGTCAACAACCCAATGTCCTAACCTCACAAGCCAATGCCGATCTTCACCAAGAAACCTTAAAGATCACCTTCCCTCTGTAGGGTTGGCTATTATCTCTCATTAATTTCGATGAAGTGTCTCAGAGTAGGTATAATAAAATATTCCTTCATTTCAGTAATACCCTCCCATTTCTAGTTATTTCAGAAACATAGCACGTCCACCTCCTTTCCAAAACAGATATTAACATTCAGAAAGGGGAACCAAAGCTCAGATCAGCTCCAAGCTTGGCAACGATGTGTATATTCCCAGGATAAATGGAATTAGCTTTTACTTATAGTATAATGGGTACGGGGAAAATCCTGCTCAGTTGCTGTCGTTATGTATTTCTAATGAACATAGTCAACATTAGGAATTGCAAAAATTAGTGTGCTCAATGGCTATTCCACCTTCAAGCATATGGACATGTTTTCATACCTAAGTACATTTGGATGTTGAGCCTTAGCATGTCTGTCTATCATTGTGTGAGCTACCATTCCCCATCTCTCCATCCCAGAATAATCTTTTAAAGCAAGAATTGCAAAAATTAGTGTGCTCAATGGCTATTCCACCTTCAAGCATATGGACAAGTTTTCATACCCAAGTACATTTGGATGTTGAGCCTTAGCACGTCTGTCTATCATTGCGTGAGCTACCGTTCCCCATCTCTCCATCCCAGAATAATCTTTTAAAGCAAGAATTGCAAAAAATTAGTGTGCTCAATGGCTATTCCACCTTCAAGCATATGGACATGTTTTCATACCTAAGTACATTTGGATGTTGAGCCTTAGCATGTCTGTTTATCATTGTGTGAGCTACCGTTCCCCATCTCTCCATCCCAGAATAATCTTTTAAAGCAAGAATTGCAAGAATTAGTGTGCTCAATGGCTCTTCCACCTTCAAGCATATGGACATGTTTTCATACCTAAGTACATTTGGATGTTGAGCCTTAGCACGTCTGTCTATCATTGTGTGAGCTACCGTTCCCCATCTCTCCATCCCAGAATAATCTTTTAAAGCAAGAAAGCTGAACAAAAGTGCCAAATGTGGTCTCTAGGCCCAATGGAGGCCATTCTTGGTATGGTCTTTTAAAAGGGGGGGGGAAGGGCAAGCAAGAATGTCCCAGAATTTTTGATTTAATTAATTTGGAAGAACATTCTGACTACTGTTAATCAGATTCCATTTGGACGAGACTGATATTTTTCTGACTAATATCTGCTTTGCAAATTATGCACGCATATCAAAGTCAAATATTTTCCTTTCAGTGTTTTGAAAGATACAGTTGACTAGGTACCACTAAAAAGTGAAAAAAAAGCTATCCCAAAATAGTCTTTTAAAGCAAGAAAGCAAGTTCCAAATGCATTTTCTCAACCCAACTGAAACCATTCTTGGTATGGTCTCTTGGGTGGAAGGGACAGGGCTAGGAAGAATACCCAGTAATTTTTGATTTAATTAGCTTAGAAGAAAACATTTTGACTCTTGTTAATCAGATTCCATTTGGACGAGGCTGGCATTTTCTGACCAATACTTGCGCCACAAATTATGCACGCATATTCAAAGGCAAGTATTGTCCTTTCACTGTTGTAAAAGATACCGTTGACTAAGTATCAGTAAAAAGTGAAAAAGCCAAGGCTTGTTTTTGCTTTTATACTCCCTCTTTCTTTCTTTTTTTTTTTTTGTTGTTGTTGAAAGGGAAAGTAAAATGGCGATCGGCAAGCCTCTCGGTGTTTTTTTTTTTTTTTCCGGAAGTTATAATGGTGATCGGCAGGCTTTTTGGTGTTTCTTTTTTTCCCTTTCCTTTTTTCTTTTTTGTTTTTTTATGATTGGAATGGAGTCTCAATATTATTATTTTTGTTTAATCTTTGTGTTTTGTTTTTGGTATCTTTTGGCACTTTTAAAAAGGAACGGATTTTTTTTTATTTAATTATTATTATTTTTTTCTTTTTTCTATTTTTGAACTCCTTTTTTATTGTAATGATCCCCTCTTGAAGGATTTTTTTCTCTTTTTTTTGAATTTATGGAGTTAATTTCTTTTTTTTTGCTTAATTCTTGCAATTTTTAAGAAGGAGTAAAGTTTTTTTAAGATGGCTCCAAAGCGTTCAGCAATCTCTACAGCTTCCAAGGTGGCTTCTTCTTCGGTGTTACCATCAGGGCAACAACTCAAATTAATAGCTTCACCTTCTTCCTTGTCACAGTCAACAATGGTGAAGGACTTGCAAGATATGATGAGAGATGTTAT
Organism: Crotalus tigris; assembly: GCF_016545835.1. Classification (NCBI taxonomy): domain Eukaryota; kingdom Metazoa; phylum Chordata; class Lepidosauria; order Squamata; family Viperidae; genus Crotalus; species Crotalus tigris. Next base: position 423,338 of record NW_024098317.1, on the reverse strand, counting down.
ATTCCAAATTAGGGGAGAAATGAAAAAGCTTTTAGAGGAAAATAATAAGACTTTGAGGCAAGAGATAGTTTTGACTTTAAAAGGAGTTGCCTCTGTTCTTGAAAAGTTGAATTCTCGCATAGAAAAGGCAGTAGAAAAAGTGGAACTGATGGAGGAAAAATTTGAAAGTATGGAAAAAGAGATGAAAAATTTTCAAGATGAGATTCTTATGCTTCAATATAAACAAATGGAATATGCTTTAAGAATCAGAGGTTTACATGAGTCTGTGCAAGGAGATTTGAGAGAGATGGTGGCAAAGGACTTTGCTGTGATTTTGAATAGAGAAGAAGAGGAAATACTTAGTGGAATTGATCAGACATTTAGAGTTAACTCTGTGGTTGCAGAGCAAAAACATTTGCCAAGAGATGTGGTAATTTACTTTGGGAAAAGATCCCTGCGCAGTGAAATTATACAAGCTTTTTATAAGAAGAGGTTTCAAATTGCTTCACAAGATGTTATAATTTTAAAGGAAATTCCACCAAAAATTTTAAGAAGAAAGGAGTTTGCTTTTTTAGCAGACGAACTTAAAAAGAGACAAATTTTGTTTAGATGGGATGTTCCGACTGGAATGGTGGTGAGCTACCTGGGGATATGTTATAGTCTTAATACTGTTTCTAAAGCAAAAGATTTTTATACTTCGGTCCTGGGGGTATGCTCATCGTCACCTACTATGTTTAAAGCTTTGGAAGGAAAAAAGGCAGAACTGCAGTCTGAAGTACTTAGAATTATGAAAATTGGGAAACTTCAGTTTGAGGGGCCTCAACAAGTAGAGATGGAGGAGCAGAAGACAACCTGTGCTAAAGAAAAGGATCAGCAGAAGAAGTTTAAGGAAGTTCCACAAGTATTGCTTCCTGAATCTGTGGAAGAGCTTACACTAATTAAAAATGTGAGGCCTCAACAAGTAGAGATGGAGGAGCAGAAGATAACCTGTACAACATATAATTGTAAAGAAAAGGATCAACAGAAGAAGCTCAAGGAAGTTCCACCAGTATTGGTTTCTGAGTGTGCAGGAGAAGTGGGATTTACAAATTCTTTGGAGCAACCTTTAAAGGCAGAATTGCAGTCTGAAGAGCCTATATTAATTAAAAATGGGAAATTTCAGTTTTATATTATAGTTTGTTTAAAGATTGGTTTTTTATTATTATTATTACTATTTTTAAGAGAAGTTAATTTGTTTAATTAAATTTTAGATAAGAAGTTTAAATATAAGTATTTAGTTTAACTAATTAAATGAGTATCCAGTCTTATGTTTATATGCTCATTTTTGTGTTTTAGAGCAAAGAAAGAAGGAGATTTGATTAGATTTTATATTGTAGGTATAGATATTTAAAGAAAGTAATGTTCAAATTTGTGTTTTGGTGATTTTTTATAGAATGATGGATAATAATATAACTACAATATTAGAAAAGGTTTAGAGTATATTATAATATGTGTTTAATGTTTGTAGTTATTATTTTTTATAGAAGATAATTTGCTTAATTTAAGATTTAGACTTGTTTAGGATTTATATATGTTTTAAGTTTTTTTTATTTTTTATCTTTTTTGAAAAAATTAAATTAAGCCTGCACTCAGTTCTGGGAAGGCCGAGGGAGGGTATGGGAGGTTTGGGGAGAGGGGGGAGGGTATGGGAGGGTGGGGGGGGTTGGGAAAGGGATTTGTTCTGTAAAATTCAAAAACTTTTAATAAAAAAAAAAGTGAAAAAGCCATATGGATGAAATATTTATTTATACATGGAATCTCTGCCTCTTTTTTTTGATACACAAAACATTTTAGCGCTGTATTTAGGCATATACGCCTCTGCAGGGCCTTTTTTCTCATAGAACGCTGAGAACGGAGTTCTGGCACCTTTTTTGGATGGAACCTTGTAGGGTAGGCAAGGTGGGTTGTATGATGTGTGTGAGGTCTGGCACCTTTTTTTTTTTTTAAGAAAAAAAGCACTGCGTCTTTGTATAAGGCATATACAAAAACAGCGAAAGGTCGAAGAACATGAGACAGATCCAGAAGAAGATGGAGAGAGAACATCAAAGACACAATACAACAACATCAATTAACAATGTTGAGGCCAAGAGAAAAGCAAGAGCCAGAAATCTGTATCGCCTTCAAGGGAAGAGGAGGAGAAGGGGGGGAGGAGGAGGAGGAGGAGGAGGAGAAGGAGGAGGAGAAGAAGAAGAAGAAGAAGAAGAAGAAGAAGAAGAAGAAGAAGAAGAAGAAGAAGAAGAGGAGGAGGAGGAGGAGGAGGATGAGGAGGAGGAGGAGGAGGAGGAGGAGGAGGAGGAGGAGGAGGAGGAGGAGGAGGATACACACATTTTCCTTTTCTAAACCAAACACCTTGCCATGTGACATTCTGATTATGTCTGAAGTGTATTATATGTCACTTAATTTATGAGTTACGAAACAACTGATCTGTACAAAAGTGCTCCCTTCAGCTAAATCGCCCTCTTTAAAACAAGGGTTGCCCACAGGAGGTTTTAATGAATAATGGCTAACAAGAGAGCATCGTTGTATTAGTTAACCTTCTCGTTAAACCCAACCATCCTAAGTTTACTATGGATTGCACTAATGTCTTCATATAAAACCATAGAAGCAAAGCTGTTGCCCTTCCTCCCGTTGACTCCGCTTACAGATCATTGGTTTTTCTGTTTGGGAAAAGAAATTATGTTGATTGGGCTTGTTGGAAGCATCCTACTCCTTCTTGACCTGCTGACTTCTTACCATCCTTTGAACCAAGAAAAAACAGCAACCTGCTTTTTATAATTAACCAACTTGTTTCAAGAGTTGGAAGCAGAAAGCTCTGAAGTTTAACTTTGCTGTTGGTTTATCTGCTAACTACCTTTTCTTATATATATAGTAGATAGACAGTTAAATTGGTTGGAATAGATATGTAGAAGTTTATAAATTGTAGGCCAGCTTTGCAAGGTGGGGACAAACTATGATTGCTACAATATACCTATCAGTATTCAACAAGGGGTTGTATCTGTATAGGTGTTTTTGTCTTGTCTTTTCTAATGCACTTTTTAAATGTTTCAACGTTTTGTCTAATTTTGTTTTGTCTAAATTTGTAAAATTTAGAAGAGAATGGAATGGAACAGAACAGAGTAGAATAGAATAGAATATGGAATGGAATAGAGTAGAATAGAATAAAATATAGAATAGAATAGAATAGAATAGAATAGAATAGAATAGAATAGAATAGAATAGAATAGAATATGGAATGGAATATAGAATAGAATAGAATAGAATAGAATATAGAATAGAATAGAATAGAATAGAATAGAATAGAATAGAATATGGAATGGAATATAGAATAGAATAGAATAGAATAGAATAGAATAGAATAGAATAGAATAGAATAGAATAGAACAGGGGTGTCAAACTCAACTTCATTGAGGGCTGCATCAGCATTGCGGTTGCTCTTGGGGGGGGTGGAGGTGTGTGGCCAGGATGGGTGTGGCCTACTGGGTGGGCGTGGATGGAGTGGTGTGGCCTACTGGGTGGGCATGGCCAGCTCTACATCGTTCGCATCAAGGGTGCCTGTGGGGGCCTGGGAAGGAGTGGGACAGATCTGAGGGTCTCTGGCAGAAGGGGGTGGGACCAGGGCAAGCGCCAAGGCATGGTCCATTTCTTCATTCCTCACAAAGGGTGACACCTCCCCATCATGCACCGAGAAGGAGGGGCCGACATGCCAGGGGCTGGTTCCTCACTGTTTCTGGAGGGCCTTGTGCAGCTAAGACTGAATGCGTTTCAGCATAGATGGCCACCACAAAGTTCTACATTGGCTCTCGGCCGGCCTGGGCCAAGGTCAAGGCAGAGGGAGCCATTTCCTCACTGTTTCCAGGATGGCTTCGCGGGCCACACGAAATCACTTTGTGGGCCGTATCCGGCCCCCGGGCCTTGTGTTTCATATGTCTGGAATAGAATAACAGAGTTGGAAAGGACCTTTATCTTTCTTTCTTTCTTTCTTTCTTTCTTTCTTTCTTTCTTTCTTTCTTTCTTTCTTTCTCTCTCTCTCTCTCTCTCTCTCTCTCTCTCTCTCTCGCTCTTTTTCTTTCTTTCTTTCTTTCTTCTCTTTTAGGCTTATACAGGTAGTCCTCCACCTATGATCACAATTGTGCACAAAATTTCTGTGGCTAAGTGAGACCTTTGTTAAGTAAGTTTTTGCTCCATTTTACGTTTTTTCTTATCACAGGTGATAACTGAACCACTGCAGTTGTTCAATGACTAACACAGTTGTTAAGTGAATCTGGCTTCTCCCCATCGTCTTTGCTTGTCAGAAGATTGCAAAAGGGGAACACACGAAGCTGGGACACTGCAACCGTCATAACTATGAGTCCAAATTTTGATCACGTGACCCTGGGGATGTTTCAATGGTTGTAGGTATGAAAAAAAGGGGTCCTAAGTCATTTTTTGCAGTGTCATTGTAACTTTGAACGGTCACTAAATGAGGTGTTGTAAGCCAAGAGCTACCTGTACTTTAACTTTCTGAATAAAATAAAAAATAATGTGGAAAATTTGGAAAGCAAATTTTGCTTCAGCCTTTGTTGTTGTTAGTTGCAAATTCATGTCCGACCCATTGCGACACTATGGACAACATTCCTCCAGGCCTTCCTGTCCTCTCCCATCTTCTGGAGTCCATTTAAGCTCACACTTATTGCTTCAGTGACTCCATCCAGCCACCTCATTCTCTGTCGTCCCCTCTTCTCTTGCCCTCCATCTTTCCCAGCATTAGGCCCTTCTCCAGTGAGTCCTTCCTTCTTATTAGGTGGCCAAAGTACTTGAGTTTCAACTTCAAGATCTGGCCTTCTAAAGAGCAGTCGGGGTTCATCTCCTCTAGGACTGACCGGTTTGATCACCTTGCAGTCCAAGGGACTCACAGGAGTCTTCTCCAGCACCATAATTCAAAGGCCTCCATTCTTTGGCAGTCAGCCTTTCTTATGGTCCAACTTTCACAATCATGTGTTGCAACTGGGAAAACCATGGTCTTGACTATACATACCTTTGTTGGCAGAGCTTCAGCCTTAGAGAGGATTGACTGAAAAAAAATTCAGAGAGGAGATGAGTTGGGTTGGGTTTGACTTTTAGGGGTTAAATCTGTAAGCTCTTAGATAAAAAAGTGACAGACAAAATAGTATTTCCCACTATCTCCTCCTCCCCCCCCCCAAAAAAAAAGACAAGAATGCATAGAAACTCAAACAACTGATAAAGGAAAGAATGGGGAGGATTTTTTTAAAAAAGTCATTTTAATCTAGTTTTCCTCAGAATAGTTTGAGAGAACAGGGAAAGATGATTCCTGCTAAGAGATTGAACCCCCTGACTGAAGTAAATGGGATTTTCTTAATATTTAGTTATCAAAAAGAAAAATTATGGGGTTTTGAGTCAAGCTCGCAAGAATCTGCTGGGTGGACAATTGAATTCATGTGCTGTCAATATTTCAGTACGAATTTTTGGATTCCACAGTGAAACAACATGCAACAATAATTACACTGCTTGCAGCTGACTTTTAAATATATATATATATTTTCCTTGCCAAGCCATGTTGCTTCCAAAATTCCCCCTTATACATAGGCGGGGCAAATTTCAGAAATGAAACAATTGTGGAAAAAAGATTTAACTCTCTGCAGTCCACTTCTTAATCTAGAACAGTGATTCTCAACCTGTGGGTCGGGACCCCATTTGGGGTCGAATGACCATTTCACAGGGGTCGCCAAACAATGCAGTCCGCCATTTCCCCCCCCCCTTTTCCTTAGTTGTGCTACTCCCTTTTATTCTATTGGCTTTTGAAAGCCAATAGAATAGGATCTCTTGAATAGAGTCTAATTCTATTGGCTTTCAAAAGCCAATAGGAATTGTATAGGCTGTCTCTGCCCTGCTGAGCCCGCCAAAAGTCCCATTCTGCAAACGGTGCTGCACCAGTTGAGTAGTCCTCGACTTACGACCGGTTGGGGGTCATGGCATTAAAAAGGTTGAGAACCACTGCTCTAGAACATGGAGCAAAGTACCAGGGCAATTTGGAAATAAACCTCCATTTGGTTATCAATGACAGACACTCGCAGATACAGAACTTGTATCATACACATTAGAAAACTGCAACATTGCATTACTTTTCGACATCATCGCCATTCAAATTGAGGCACTTGTCATAACATCTTACAAGGTGTGAAATTCCTTAGTAGGAGTCACTCAGCACCAAATCTGGGCTATGGGGGAAATGATCAAAAATAGCCCAACAGAACTGCTTCAAAAGTTCTTGGGTGCGTCTAGCGGTGTGCGGGCGAGCATTGTCGTGAACCAACACCACACGGGAAGTCAGCAGGCCCCGACATTTGTTATGGATGGCTCGTCTGAGTTTTTGTAACATTTCACAGTAGACTTCTGAACTGCTGATCAAACCATGCTCTGTGAACTTCACTAGCAGTACTCCTTTGGCATCTTCACATTGGGTGGGATTTTCTATGGCACAACCTCCAATGTGGTGTCGGTTCACGATAATGCTTGCCCGCACACCCCTAGACACACACAAGAACTTTTGAAGCCATTCCGTTGGGATGTTTTTGATCACCTCCCTCTTATACCCCAGATTTGGCGCCTACTAAGGTATTTCAAACCTTGGAAGACCTTATGACAAGGGCCTCAATTGGAATGGCGATTGTGTCAAAAATTTAATGTAATCTTGTAGTTTTCTAATGTGTATGATAAAAATTCTGTATCTGTGAGTGTCTGTCATGGATAACCAAACAGAGGTTTATTTTCGAATTGCCCTCATAATATTTTTAGCTGAAATATTAACGAGTGGCAGGCTGTCCTGATTGCATTAAGATGCAAACACTATTGTTTGCATGTCCAAACGTTAATAAGTCAGAGGGTGCTGTCCTGATTGCATTAGAATTCAAGTGGAGTTCTCCAGAAACTCCACAGCCTTGTGTTTTCTCTAGAAAGCTATCTCCAACTATCACTTTAACTGATTTTATTAGAGGCCAAATCCTGCCGGATATTAAAGTGCTAGGAGGAGCCATTGCAATACAGGACTTTATGATGGGGTCTACGACCACTCGCCGTAGCCAACTCATCACAGCCAACCCAAAACAGCCAACTAATGAAGGGGGGAAGCAACCTAGAACTAAGGAGAAACTTCCTGACAGTTAGAACAATTAACCAGGGGAACAACCTGCCTCCAGAAGCGGTGAATGCTCCAACACTGGAGGTTGTTAAGAAGAGACTGGACAGCCATTTTTCTAAAATGGTATAGGGTTTCCTGCCTGAACAGGGGGTTGGACTGGAAGACCTCCAAGGTCCCTTCCAACTTTACTATTATTAGTAGTATTATATGGATCATCGCACAGTCAGCCAGATGTTCAGACTGGATTTGGCATTTTGTCTACCTATCGAGTCCTTACCCAGGACCTCGGATAGGCAGATGTGGATGTTTGATGGTATTACAGATATCATCGCAGGATGGAAGCAGTTCCTAGTAAGGCCGTCTTTTGCAATTGACTAATAGCAAATTTGTCAATGCCAATGGTGTTCATGTGGTGCTCCAGCTGTTTTGGGATTGCACCCAAGGCACCTATTACTATTGGTACTACCCTTGCTTGCTTTTGCCACAGTCTTTCTATTTCTATTTGTAGGTCTTTGTATTTTGTTATCTTCTCCAGTTCTTTCTCGTCTATTCTGCTATCTCCAGGCACTGCCACGTCCACTATCCAGACTTTTTTGTCACTACTACTACTACTACTACTACTACTATTGTTATTATTTATTTATTTATTTATGAGACTTATATACCGCTTTAAGTGCAAGCAGTCTCTAAGCGGTGTACACCAGTAAGCAATGTATATATATATATATATACATTGCCCCCTATTGTTATTATTATTGTTATTATTATTATTGATCATATTATTATTATTATTATTACCAACTCTCCATGGGACAACTTTCTGGACAAGAATTGCACTAATATCAAAGAAACAGTGGAATCTAATCCTTAAAGAAAGGAGGGGCCAAATGAAATGTGAATGACAAAAATTTACATTTTTCAAAAATTGTTTGAAATAATTAAATTGAATAGTTGAATTGTCCTGCAGTAAGGTGTCCCATGGTGAGTTGGCCATGGCAAGTTGGCTGTGATGAATTGTCCCGTTCCAATGATGCGTAAAGGGACATCTTATCCCATTGGATGGAAGAGAGGGATCTCTGTTTTTTTTTAACCAGTGTTGACCGCTTCTTTCTTGAGCTCAAAGAAGACCTGCCTTGTTTGGCACCTGCTATTCTCTCTCTTTCCCTCTTCAAAGTCACTCCTAACCCATTTACCCTTTTGCTCTCGACAGCACTTAAAGACTTTAAAAAGCGCTTCCCATGGTGAAGAAACCACAGTGGTCAGGGCTGGATTAGCGCAGCGTGGAAGAGATAGACACGCGGCAGTAATAGCATTAAATGCTCTGCTTCTTGTTTTTCTCTCATTAAGGGATAGAAGTACACCACAGCCCTACAACAGGGCCAGGCAATTTAGTTCGAAGGAAGTAAGTGCAGCAAAAGTTAGCCTTCATTTGGAAGCATGTTGACAACCTCTGAGAAGGTGATGGCGTTCGAATGTCTTGATGACTTGCGAAAGGACAAATAATGCCCTGTTGTTTTGACTCTTTTCTCCGCAATTCTCATTTATTTATTTATTTTCCTTGTGGATAGGATTGCCGTGAGTGGGCTGCAAAGCTCTGGATGACTACTAAATATAAGGAACCATTGCTGGAATTGGATAAGTCTACTCTAATGAAGAGAAGGACGAGGGGGGGGGCATGATAGAGTCTTCCAATATCTCGGGGGCTGCCCCAAAGAAGAGGGAGTCAAGCTATTTTTCCAAAGGGCCTGAAGGCAAGACAAAAAGTAACGGATGGAAACTAATCAAGGAGAAAAGCAACCTAGAACTAAGGAGAAACTTCCTGACATTTAGAGCAGATTGCTAGACAGATTCTATAAACAAGAATCTTGGGCTGCATATCTTCAGGTTTCAGATGTGAGTCTTTCCCATGTCAGCTGAGGGATACTAAACCCTGAGCCAGTGCTTTTTTCATTAGAATGTGTGGCATCTCCCAAAGTATATAGCCTTTTGCACCACTCAGGTGAACCTGAGCACACTGATAAACCTCCAGGTGGCCTCAATGATTGTCTAAAAGAAGGCAAGTGACCAGCTGTCTGCAAGAAATATAAATCCTTCCACTACCCACCATCCAGTCAGAGCCGAAGGAGGAGGAGGAGGAGGAGGAGGAGGAGGAGGAGGAGGAGGAGGAGGAGAAGGAGGAGAAGGAGAAGGAGAAGGAGAAGGAGAAGGAGAAGGAGAAGGAGAAGGAGAAGGAGAAGAAGAAGTCCAGTTGCCTCTTGAAAAAGCACCTTTGGGACAACCACAACCCGGATGACTGAGAATCTCCATAGACATTTAGCCATTACAGTAACTATATGCTACTTCATTATACTTGCAAATCTGTGATGCTTCCTAATTCTCTTATTCACCTAGGGATTATTTCACATTGTTACACAACTCTGCAATGTGTCTACAACCTGTGTTAAACACTTAGAAGTGCTATACAAATATTAAATGTTGAGGTGCCAACTTCAAATGCAAAGGGAGGTGGTATGACGATTAAAGAACGCTACAAACTGGGAAAGTAAGCCCCAACTATACAGCTGAATGTTTGACAACAGTTTTGGTGCAAATTTGGCTTCTGCCATTCAGCTGGCCAACTAACTAGGCAAACTTATTATCCACCTGCATTCGTCACCTTTGACAGGTGGCTGCATTTAATAGTAACAACAACAACAACCACAAAGTTGGAAGGTACCTTCTAGGTCATCTAGTCCAACCCCCTGCTCAGGCAGGAAACCCTATACCATTTCAGACATATGGCTGTCCAGTCTCTTCTTAAAAACTTCCAGTGTTGGAGCATTCACCGCTTCTGGAGGCAAGTTGTTCCACTGGTTAATTGTTCTAACTGTCAGGAAGTTTCTCCTTAGTTCTAGATTGCTTCTCTCTTTCGTTAGTTTCCACCCGTTGCTTCTTGTCCTGCCTTCAGGCGCTTTGGAAAATAGCTTGACTCCCTCTTCTTTGTGGCAGCCCCTGAGATATTGGAACACTGCTATCATGTCCTCCCTCGTCCTTCTCTTCGTTAAACTAGACATACCCAATTCCAGCAGTTGTTCCTTGTATGCTTTAGCCTCCAGTCCCCTAATCATCTTTGTTGCTCTTCTCTGCACTCTTTCTAGAGTCTCAATATTCTTTTTTACGTCGTGGTGACCAAAACTGGATGCAGTATGCCAAGTGTGGCCTTACCAAGGCTGTTTCTAGACATGTATCTTTCCCTTGACCTGATAAAAGGAAAGCATTTCCTTGACCATTTGGTAGTGGATTGCAATCTTATCATCTTTGAAAATAAAAAAGTAAGGTTCTACATTTAGGCAAGAAAAACCAAATGCACAGGTACAATATACACAGTACCTTGCTCAATAGCAGTAACTGTGAGAGGGCACTTGGAATCCTAGTGGACAATCACTTAAATAGGAGCCAGCCGTGTGCTGCAGCTGCCAAAAAAGCCAACACAGTGCTAGGCTACATTAACAGAGGGATAGAATCCAGATCACGTGAAGTAAAATCCCCTTTTGTGATCTTCTGACAACGAGAAGGCAGATTCTTCTAACAACATGTCACTAATTTGACACCTGCAGTGATCCACTTAAGAACTGTGACAATAAAAGTCATAAAAATGGAGCAAAAGTCACTCAACAGATGTCTCATTTAGCAACAGATATTTTTGGCTCCACTGTGGTCGTAAGTCAAGGACCACATCTGTACCGGAAAGTGCCAGGCAAGGGGAAAAAAAAGAATTATTATTGGGTGTGCATTTATGGGAGAAATTAGCCTTTATATAGAAGTTTAAAATCTATAAATCTGAACTGTTTGATCAGCTATACAAAGCAGGTCGTCATCCTAAATTTGTACAGCTGAGTCATTCAAGTTGTGCAACTATCTTCTACCTCAAGGTTATCTGAGAAGATACATCTCATTGTGTTGCAAACATCGTGCAAAACATAGGCAACTGTGCAAAACCTATGCACAGGGCAACAGAGTGAAACCGTTGTCACGCCAGCCTGCTCTGACAGCTGACCTTGAATAAAAGCAGGCTTGAAATGCATGGAGACCCAGTTGTATAGACAACATATACACATACACACACAAACACATTCTATCAGAAAAGTACTGAGTGTTCTGTACTATTCTTTCCTCAAAATAAGCTTGTGAGGGGTTCCCAAAATAAGACAATGTAGCTCAGTCTTTTTTCTAAATAATATATAGGCTTGCATGGAAATATCTGACTTATCCAACAATGCAATAATAAATTTGCAAATTCTCCTTCCGGTGCCATGTTGTTATGTTACCAAATTTTGCAAAAGTGACTCCCCTCCCGTATTTCACTTGTTCAGCCTTAATGTGTCTTTCTTTCTTTCTTTCTTTCTTTCTTTCTTTCTTTCTTTCTTTCTTTCTTTCTTTCTTTCTTTCTCTCTCTCTCTCTCCTTCCTTCCTTCCTCTTCTTTCTTTCTCTTTCTTTCTCTATCCTTCCATCCTTCCTTTGTTCCTTCCTTCTTTCTTTCTCTCTCTTTTTCTTCCTTCCTTCTTTCTTTCTTTCTTTCTTTCTTTCTTCAGTCTTTTCCTCCCTTCCTTCCTTCCTTCTTTTTTCAGTCTTTTCCTTCCTTCCTTCTTTCCTTCCTTCCTTCTTTCTTTTTTTCTTCTGTCTTTTCCTTCCTTCCTTCCTTCCTTTCTTCCTTCCTTCCTTCCTTCCTTCCTTCCTTCCTTCCTTCCTTCCTTCCTTCCTTCTTTCCTTCCTTCCTTTCCCACAACCAGCAATCTGCATAAAGATTTGTGCAACCAACCAGGAGAGAAACACATGGTCTGCCTGTATACACTTTGTTTTTCTTTTCCTTCCTTCCTTCCTTCCTTCCTTCCTTCCTTCCTTCCTTCCTTCCTTCCTTCCTTCCTTCCTTCCTTCCTTCCTTCCTTCCTTCCTTCTCCACAGGAACCATCGACCATCGATTTTAGAAAATATTTTTTTTTTTTCTAGGAGTTGTTTGCAAGCTGACAGTTGATGCCTAGATTGCAATAGAAAATAATTGGAGCAGAAAAAAGGACGGTCATTTTCTTTGGGATGGGTGAGTGAGTATATTTCAAGAATCTGAAGGACAGGCCTAAAGAAAAGGGTGAAGGAAATCAGATTGGAGTTGAAAGTTAGTGGAATCATTAAAATTTAAGCTTTAGGAGTTCCCAGCACAGCTGGCCAGCCATCTTTTGAGAAAAAAAAAGGAATAAAATAGATACCTTGTGCCCTTAGACAGCACAGCTGAGCCCAAAATTTGTGCGGCTAACTTAAACATTAGCTAAAGTGAGCTTGGCCTCATTTTACGACCTTCCTTGCCACAGTTGTTAGATGGATCACTGCAGTCGTTAAGCGAATCTGTCTTCCCCCATTGACTTTGTTTGTCAGAAGGTCTCAAAAGGGGATCACATGAGTTTGGGACAAAGCAACGGTCATCAGAATGAACCAGTAGCCCATGATCTGAATTTTGATCACGTGACCAGGGGGAGGCTGCTAAGGTCATAAGTGTGAAAAATGGTCATCAGTCCCTTTTTTTCAAGGCAGTTGTAACGCTGAATGGCTACTGAGTGAACTGTTGTAATTCGAGGACTATCTGTGTTAAAATGAGAGGTGAATTCTTATTTTTTGAAAGTTGTTCTTTTTCTGTGAAATTGGGTGCTTTTGATTTTATATATGTATATCTATGTCTATGTCTATGTCTATGTATATATATATATATATATATAAATGCTGTTGACATTGTTGCAATTGGTCCTAGTGGTCCATCCCTTGAATAGGAGCCAGCCGTGTGCTGCAGCTGCCAAAAAGGCCAACACAGTGCTGGGCTGCATTAACAGAGGGACAGAATCAAGATCATGTGAAGTATTAACACCACTCTTCAATGCCTTGGCAAGGTCACACTTGGAATACTGCATCTGGTTTGGTCACCATGATGTAAAAAAGATGTTGAGACTCTAGAAAGAGTACAGAGAAGAGCAACAAAGAACATTAGGGGACTGGAGGCTAAAACATATAAAGAATGGTTGCTGGAATTGGGTGTGTCCTTCCCTCCCTCCCTTCCTTCCTTCTTTCCTTCCTTCCTTCCTTCTAGATTCTTTCTTCCTTTTTTCCTCCTTCTCCTTTCCTTCCTCCCTCCCTCCCTCCCTCTCTCCCTCCCTCCCTCCCTCCCTCTCTCCCTTCCTTCCTACCTTCCTTCCTTCCTTCCTTCCTTCCTTCCTTCCTTCCTTCCTTCCTTCCTTCCTTCCTTCTAGATTCTTTATTTAAAGGACGGTTGCTGGAATTGGGTATGTCCTTCCTTCCTTCCTTCCTTCCTTCCTTCCTTCCTTCCTTCCTTCCTTCCTTCCTTCCTTCCTTCCTTCCTTCCTTCTAGATTCTTTCTTCCTTTTTTCCTCCTTCTCTTTCCTTCCTTCCTCCTCCTTACCTCCCTCCCTCCCTCCCTCCCTCCCTCCCTTCCTTCCTTCCTTCTAGATTCTTTCTTTCTTTTTTCCTCCTCCTCCTTACCTTCCTTCCTCCCTCGCTCCCTCCCTCTGAATGCGCCAAAATGATATGCAGGCAGTCTCCCTTCTTTTATGCCCCAAGTTTGAGAGAATGACTGACCCCAAATTACCCACTGAGTTGCTTGATCTGAAGCTGAGCTTGAAGTTGAGTCTTCTGGTCAAAATTCACGGCAGGTTAATCAATGGTTAATTTTAACACACGCTTTCCCACTCCCCACACACACTATATTTTCTATTTTGATATTGTTCTCTGATTCTTATAAAATATTACCGAGAGGAAGGGAGAGAGAAAGAGAATGAAAGAGACAGAGAACAGTTTATTTTTCTCTGGCTAATTACCTCCTGTTTCAGCTGGAGGTCACCTATACGAAAGGATTCAAGAGAAACATTTGACAATAAAGACCCAAATGTAAAATGTGTGCATATTATTAATCAGCTGGCATGAATAGACCACAGACTAGTCACTACTTATAAGTGCACATTAGCCATTTAAGGAAAATGAACCATCCTAGAAAGAAGGAGAACCAATCTAGAAATAAGGAGAAACTTCCTGACAACGAGAACAATTAATCTATGGAATGACTTGACTCCAAAAGTTGTGGGTGCTCCAACACTGGAGGCTTTTGAGAAGAGATTAGACAATGATTTATCCAAAATGAACTAGAAGACCTCCAAGGTACCTTCCAACTCTTTTATTCTGTTAAAAAACGTCTACGGTATAAATTTCACTCATAGGCCTTAATCCAGGGGTCTTCAAACTTGGCCCTTTTATGACATGTGGACTTCAACTCCCAGAATTCCTCAGCCAGGCATGCTGGCTGAGGAATTCTGGGAGTTGAAGTCCACAAGTCATAAAAGGGCCAAGTTTGAAGACCTCTACCTTAATCCAACCAGGTGGGGCATACATAACTTTCTCAGAAAACAAAACTTAGTGACAGGAAAGAATATTGTACTTCGCTTCAAGTATTTTTCAGCCATGTTCTTAAGGCGGCGTTCCTCCACCTTGTCGACTCCTAACCCGTGAAGCTTTCAGCTTCCCCCAATGCTGGCTGGGGGGAATTCTGGGAGCTGAAGTCCATCCTTCGCAGACTTAATAAAGCTGAGAAACATTGTTCTAATCATGTGCCAATGTGTGTTTTCTTCTTAAAAGGTTTGCAAGCGGCGAGGCCAACTGGTGGATGCGTTGTGTGGTTAGCAACATTCAGCCAGGTGAAATCAGTGTCTCTGCTAGTCCATGGAGATTCTCCGTCACCCAGGTCATAGGACAATTTATTTATGATATCTTTCCTCTGAATCCATTGAAAATCTGCGGCACTGACTCTTAGAGGTTGTTTACATCATGTAACCCAGTTGTTCTCAACCTTTTTAATGCCGCCACCGCCAACCGGTCGTAAGTCGAGGACTACTCAACCGGTCGTAAGTCGAGGACTACTCAACTGGTGCAGCACCGTTTGCAGAATGGGACTTTTGGTGGGCTCAGCAGGGCAGAGACAGCCTGGACAATTCCTATTGGCTTTTGAAAGCCAATAGAATTAGACTCTATTCAAGAGAGTCTATTCTATTGGCTTTCAAAAGCCAATAGAATAAAAGGGAGTAGCACAGCTAAGGAAAAGGGGAAAAAAATGGCGGACTGCGTTGTTTGGCGACCCCCGTGAAATGGTCGTTTGACCCCAAATGGGGTCCTGACCCACAGGTTGAGAATCATTGGTGTAACCATTTTTAAACTGTAAGTATTAGAATTTTGATGCCACCCATAACAGTGCATTTTCTATCTTTAACAACAAGGAATCCCTCCTATCACATGGAATGCTACAACTTGCAAAAAACCCAACCCAGCACTAATTAGGAACATGGGTGGAACAAAACAGCACATAGAAGGGTCTCATATAAAGAGATCACCAATTTATGTACATGGAATTTAAAGAAACATGGTGTCTTTCTTCATAAGGTGTTTCCAAGGAATAACAAATTTCCTCAGATTCTTTTCCTGTCCCTATAAATGAACTCCCTTCAAGAGGAGGCAATAGGAATCATCATAATAATTAGGACATGAAGATCTCTAAGATAGTGGGAAGCGAAGGCAGTAAACTTAACTCTTTGCTATGTAGAGTTCTGTCCCAGTCTATGTGAGTCTTCGTTAGGCTCACAAGGAGAAACCCTCTTCCAAGAAATAGGCAGGAACCGCAAGAAAAAACCAACCCCTTTTATTCTCACAGACCTGAGTCAATGTCCAAGGCAAACAAACACAGTCCACAGAAACTCGATCCTCAACACAAACGGTTGTCTTCGGCAACCAGCAACTCCCACACCTTCCCTTTTATAATTCAGCCAAGGTGTGACTTCCTAATGCCTTCTCCTTTGCCTTTGGAGCCAGCCCATTGCATTCCTCTGTCCTACTCGCTTCTCTTGCCTGTATTTTTGTGCATCCTGGATTTGTCCCAGCAGTTCTTCATCACTGTCCAACTCAGACTCCCAGCACAGTTGTGTCTCAGCCTGAGTGCGAGTAGAGGGGCCAGGCTCCTCATCCGACTATAAGTCTTGCAGTTCTTCAGAACCTTCCTCTGACTCTGATGTCACTCCAGGTCCGTCCTCCTCCTCTGATTCCTCAGATTCAGCTGCCGGATCCACTGGCTGGTGAGGAATCACAACATGTAGCTTATTTATAACTACTAGATATGCACCTTAATGCATACGGAGCTGAAGTCCACAAGTTTTAAAGTTTGGAGTCCTCTGCTTTAAAATATGCAGTGTTCAACATTTGTATAGATTACAAAGACTTTGGTAGCAGGCATATCTAGGGTCGCTATTATTCCCTTATAGATGTCTGTGGAGATTCTCACTCATCCAGGACACGGTTGTCCCAAAGGTGCTTTTTCAAGAGGCAAAGAACTGAAGAAGCTTCTTGGATGAGAAGCAAAACGTCTTCAAAGAAAAACAAAATGTCTTCAAAGAAAAACAAGAAAAGTCCAGTTGCCTCCTAAAAAAACATCTTTGGGAGTGTCCTCCTCCTCCTTCTCCTCCTCCTCCTCTTCCTCCCTCCCTCCCTCCCTCTCAGAGTTAAGTGACTTCCTCTTTTATTCTGGGAGCTGAACATTTTGATTGAAGCTACTGCACTAATGAAATTCCAAGCTCTCAAAATATAATGGTTCAGAGAAATGCTGACGCAGCTGCTGATGTAGTAATAATGAAATCAATATTCATTTATCCGCTCTAAATGTACGACAGACTGAGTCAGTTGGATTGATTAGCACACGGCTGCTTGGACCACACAAACCCCCACACACTTTCAGAAGATGACATGAGACATTAGTTCAAAACATCACCTGAAATCCCCATCTATCCCTCTACCCTTTATTTTGCTTCAAAATAAGTTTTCCTTTTTTTTCTTTTGAACATGCAACCGTGTCTCTTTCTTTCTTTCTTTCTTTCTTTCTTTCTTTCTTTCTTTCTTTCTTTCTTTCTTTCTTTCTTTCTTTCTTTCTTTCTTTCTTTCCTTCCTTCCTTCCTTCCTTCTTTCCTTTCTTTCTTTCTTTCTTTCTTCCTTCCTTCCTTCCTTCCTTCCTTCCTTCCTTTTTTTCCCCTTTTCTTTCCTTTCCTTTCAGCCTGCTCTGACAGCTGACCTTGAATAAAATTTGCAAGCAGGCTTCAAATGCATGGAGACCCAGTTGTATACGCAAGATACACACACACACACACAAACACACACACACACACAAACACATTCTATCAGAAAAAATACTGAGTGTTTGGTAATATTCTTTCCTCAGAATAAGCTTGTGAGGAGTTCCCAAAATAAGACAATGTAGCTCAGTGTGTTTTATAAATAATATATAGGCTTGCATGGAAATATCTGACTTATCCAATAATGCAATAATAAATTTGCAAATTCTCCTTCCACTGCCATGTTGTTATATCACCAAATTTTGCAAAAGTTACTCCCCTCCAGTATTTAACTTGTTCAACCTTAATGTGTCTTCTTTTCTTTCTTTCTTTCTCTTTCTTTCTTTCTTTCTTTCTTTCTTTCTTTCTTTCCTTCCTTCCTTCCTTCCTTCCTTCCTTCCTTCCTCCCTCCCTCCCTCCCTCCCTCCCTTCCTTCCTCTTCTTTCTTTCTTTCTTTCTTCTTCCTTCCTTCCTTCCTTCCTTCCTTCCTTCCTTCCTTCCTTCCTTCCTTCCTTTCTTTCTTTCTTTCTTTCTTTCTTTCTTTCTTTCTTTCCTTCTTTGCTAATTGTTTCCACCATCCCACTTCCTTCCTCTCTTAGTTATATTTTCCCCATATGTTGATATTTTTTATTGAAATATTTTTCCCTCTCGTTTTTTTCAGGGTTGATTTTAAGCCTACATCCAAATGTTATGTATCCTGTTTTTTCACCCCAGGCTTTTGGACTTCCTGCTCATCATGATAGCTAGTTCTAAAAGCCATTTGGAATGCTTCCTTTTTGAACTGTAGACTAAGCACCGGAGACAGAAAAAAAGAGAGTAAAATGAGTGTCTTTGGCTTTCATGTTCTCTTACCCCTGTGGCTCCTTGACTTCTCTTTCACTTAAATCTCTGCTTTATATTGATTTTGTCTTATGACAGCCCTTTCTCCAAACTGTTTCTTGCAGGCACACCTTCCCCCACCTTTTCTAAATTTAGCCCCCATATTTGACAGCAGCAATTCATGGGGAAGTATGTGGGAAATATGTAGAATTAAAGCACACATATGCGGCCATCCCCCATTTTTAGCCAGGTGGTTGTGCTGTGTCCTTCTTTCCATAGTTCCTTCTTACCATATGTTGTGATTCCGTGCCAGCCTGTGCTCCCAACAGCTGAGTCTGAGGAATCTGAGGAGGAGGTGGAGGGCCATCAGGGGCAGAGGGAGGCTCTGATGAATTACAGGACTCACGGTTTGATGCAGAGCCTGGGCCCTCCAGTCGTGTTCCTGATGAAGCTCAGCTGTGTGAGGAGAATGAGTCAGACTCAGAGTACTCACAACTGATGGACATGCTAATTGATGCACGCACACATCATCAATTAGCGAGAGTAAATCAGCAGCAGTCAATACAGCAACTCCAGGGTAAAAGGAGAAGGCACTGAGAGGCAACGCCTTGGGACTGCTGTATATAAAGAGGAGGTGTGGGCGGTGCTGGGTGCTGAAGGCAACCATTTGCAAAGTACTTCTTTGGATCCTTGTCTGTTCGTCTTGCTTGTGACTACTCTTCTGTTTGCATTGTGTTTTCCTGTGAACTATTTCCTTCATTTGGATTGAGTTTTGCTGTTTGTGTTTTAGACTATTTGGCAGGTTTGTCACCCATATTAAAAGGGGTTTGTTTTGTTTTAAAGTCTCCAGCCTATTTTGTCAACACGGGTTTGGTCCTTGTGTCTTTAACAAGGACGGCTATAGGCTGGGATAGAACACCATGATTGATGATCACATCGAGACTGACAGAAGGCTATCCTTTGGCTGATGCAAGTAATCAAAAAAATACATGCGTCAGAAAATTTTAATGCATCCTGCAGAACGTACAATATGAAGGACACTGCCTATTTCCAGTTTTTCTTTTAAAGTTAGTCCTTGGCCCTACAACCATTTAAAGTTACAATGGCACTGAAAAATATGACTTAGGACCATTTTTTTTCACTCTTACGACCCATTGCAGCATCCCCACAGTCAAATGATCAAAATTTGGTTGCTTGGCAACCGGTTCCTATTTATGATGGTCGCAGTGTCTCGGGGTCATGTGATCCCCTTTGGCGACCTTCTGACAACCAAAGTCAATGGGGGGAGCCACTTAACAACTGTGTTACTAACTTAACAACTGCAGTGATTCACTTAACAGCTGAGCCAAGAAAGA
The DNA here is from genome assembly GCF_016545835.1 of Crotalus tigris. Lineage (NCBI taxonomy): Eukaryota > Metazoa > Chordata > Lepidosauria > Squamata > Viperidae > Crotalus > Crotalus tigris. The sequence continues at coordinate 403,835 of NW_024098317.1, read as the reverse complement.
TTGTCAAATGGGGCAAAATTCCCTTAACAAATTTCTCACTTAGGAACATAAATGTTGGGCTCAATTGTGGCCATAAGTTGAGGACTACCTGTACATGGAAAGAAAGAAAGAAAGAAAGAAAGAAAGAAAGAAAGAAAGAAAGAAAGAAAGAAAGAAAGAAAGAAAGAGAAACAGAAAGAAAGAAAGAAAGAAAGAAAGAGAAGAAAGAAGGAAGAAGAGAAAGAAAGAAAGAAAGAAAGAAAGAAGGAAAGAAGAGGAAGGAAGGAAGGAAGAAAAGAAAGAAGAAAGAAAGAAAAGAAAGGAAGGAAGTAAGGAAGGAAGAGAAAAAGAAAGAAAGAAAGAAAGAAAGAAAGAAGAGGAAGGAAGAAAAGAAAGAAGAAAGAAAGAAATAGGAAGGAAGGAAGGAAAGAAAGAAGAGGAAGGAAGAAAGAAAAGAAAGAAGAAAGAAAGAAATAGGAAGGAAGGAAGAAAAGAAAGAAAAAAAGAAAGAAACAGAAAGAAAGAAAGAAAGAAAGAAAGAAAGAAAAGAAAAAAGGAAGAAGAGAAATAAATAAATAAAGAAAGAAAGAAAGAAGAGGAAGGAAGGAAGAAAAGAAAGAAGAAAGAAAGAAATAGGAAGGAAGGAAGAAAAAAAAGAAAAAAAGAAAAGAAAGAGAAAGAGAAGAAAGAAGGAAGAAAGAAAGAAAGGAAGAAAGAAAGAAAGAAAGAAAGAAAGAAAGAAAGAAAGAAAGAAAGAAAGAAAGAAACCACAGATACCTCTCCGTCGACCTCCATAGGGTCCCATTCCAGCTCATTTTCCTCTGGCAGATTCAGGCTGTGATGGAGGCATGACACTCCTATTCTGCAGATCTATTGACTGTCCCTTGAACTTTTGAATGGGAAACTTGACATGCCGATGAGGACTTCAAGAAAAGTCAACAGTCATATTTTCAGATAGCAACAAAGGTCTGCCTGATGTTTTGCAATTAATTCCCATAATGACAGTATTAGACTGTAAGCTCACCTAGAAACTATGTGGTAGGGTGTTTCTTTCTTTCTTTTTTTTTCCTGAAAGTGTCTATTATGAATAATAGTTCTTTGATGGCTGATTGTATTTATGTAATTTTGTGAAGAAAACACCATAAACAAGCTTGATGTTATACTGCTCTCTTTTCCCCATTATCTGTCAAAATGATGGATTTTGAATATCAAATTGATGGAATCTCTACAATGCGACTGTAATGGATCTCCCTTTCCTCCCTTTTGATCACACACACACACACACACGCATGCACGAACGCACGCACGCACACACACACACACGAACATGTTCAGACGAAGCCAATTCCAAAATAATTCAGGTGAATTTTCTAAACAGATTAGCGACATTTCTTGTTGCGATTTGTTGTTGTTAATTGCGAAGTCGTGTCCGACCCATCGCGACCCCATGGACAACGTTCCTCCAGGTCTTCCTGTCCTCTACCATCTTCTGGAGTCCATTTAAATTCACACCTACTGCTTCAGTGACTCCATCCAGCCATCTCATTCTCTGTCGTCCCCTTCTTCTATTGCCCTCAATCTTTCCCAGCATTAGGCTCTTCTCCAGTGAATCCTTCCTTCTCATTAGGTGGCCAAAGTACTTGAGTTTCAACTTCAGGATCTGGCCTTCTAAAGAGCAGTCGGGGTTGATCTCTTCTAGGACTGACCGGTTTGAACGCCTTGCAGTCCAAGGGACTCGCAGGAGTCTTCTCCAGCACCATAGTTCAAGGCCTCAATTCTTTTGCGCTCAGCCTTTCTTATGGTCCAACTTTCACAGCCATACATTGCAACTGGGAAAACCATGGCCTGGACTATACGCACTTTTGTTGGCAGGGTGATGTCTCTGTTTTTTAGTATGCTGTCTAGATTTGCCATAGCTTTCCTCCCCAGGAGCAAGCGTCTTTTAATTTCTTGGCTGCAGTCCCCATCTGAGGTGATCTTGGAGCCCAGAAAAATAAAATCTGTCACTACCTCCATTTCTTCCCCATCTATTTGCCAGGAATTGAGAGGGCCGGATGCCATGATTTTGGTTTTCTTAATGTTGAGTTTCAAGCCAACTTTTGCATGTTGCGATTATGTGGATTCAAAAATTGGTGGTATAATATTTTTGGGGGGCGCGGGGGGGAATTGAATTATGATTCTTTTTTCATGCTAAATTGACCTTAAATCATAATCTAGATCTTGATTTAAATATATGGGATATATGTTATTACTTTAGATCAATTATTGGATGATAATGATTTGTTATAATTTCCCATGATGAAGGATAAGTATTATTTGTCCATTGTAAGCCACTGGTAGTATTTTTAAATCCAATATCTATTGACACCTCATTTTGGGTCAACGGCCCTTTCATCTTTAAAGACCCCTAAATTATTAAATATCATGAGAATCCTTATAAATACCATCAAAAATGAGTTTGATATGCCACATTTAAAGACTGAATGGAACAAAGAATTGGCAATCCCCATTTTGTCCAAATTCTCTAATCAGTGGAAAACTTTTTTCCTCTGTTAAAAATTCAGTAGTTCTTTGACTACAGCTTATTCCAAAAATTATTATTATTTTTAATTTATTGAATCCTATCGCATGGAAAAGGAGTGAGTAAATCATCCTTTTGTGATGTCTGGGAAGAAATAATTACATATATTAATTTGATTTTGAGACTTGATTTTTTGAATGACTACAGGTGGTTTAAATAGATAGATAGATAGACAGACAGACGGACGGACGGACGGACGGACGGACGGACAGACAGACAGACAGACAGACAGACAGACAGACAGACAGATAGATAGATAGATAGATAGATAGATAGATAGATAGATAGATAGATAGATAGATAGTGGGAATAGAGGAACAGACAATAGAAATGAATTTTCTGTGTCTTTATTATGAATAAGAAATTTGTTCTTCCACCTAACAAAGATACATTAATTGGTCCCAATAATTCCAAACATTAAAGACCTGATGTTCCTTGTGACTTATGATATCAGAGATGAGTTTGCTAAAGTCATCTAAGATCTGCGCTAATTGCTAAGCTCTTCCTAAAAGCGTCAATAAGACCACACTTGGAAAACTGCATCACAATATAAAAAAGATGTTGAGACTCTAGAAAGAGTACAGAGAAGAGCAACAAAGATGATCAGGGGACTGGAGGCTAAAACATACAAAGAACGGTTGCAAGAATTGGGTATGTCCAGTTTAATGAAAAGAAGGACTAACGGTGACAGGATAGTGGTGTTCCAATATTTGAGGGGATGCCACAAATAAAAGAGATCAACCTATTTTCCAAAGCACCAAAAGGCAAGACAAGAAATGATGGATGGAAAGTAAGCAAGGAGAGAAGCGAGCTAGAACTAAGGAGAAATTTCCTAACATTGAGCAATCCAGCAATGGAATGACTTGCCTTTTGTGGGTGCTCCATCATTGGAGGCTTTCAAAAAGATACCGGACAGCCATTTGTCTGAAATAGTATAGGGCCATGGTGGCGAACCTATGGCATGCGTGCCACAGGTGGCACACAGAGCCCTCTCTCTGGGCACGTGCGGCGTTGCCCCAGTCCTAGCCCTTCAGCTGGGTTTTATAAAACCTTTTTGCTTTAGGCCTCAGCCGCCGTGCGAAAAATAAGTTTCAACTTTTTTCAATCAATTTCAACTTCTTGTGAGAAAAAAAAAAAAAAGATCTCGCAAAATTGGAATTGATTGATTGAACTTTTTAGTCCCACCCAGTCTGCCATTACCACCGCAGCCATGCCCATCCAATGGGCCATGCCCACCCAATGAGCCACACCTACCCAATGGGCCACACCCATCTGGCACCTGAGGATACATAAGTGGGTTTTGGGTTGTAGTTTGGGCACTCGGTCTCTAAAAGGTTCACCATCACTGGTTTCCTGCCTGGGCAGGGGGTTGGACTAGATGACCTCCAAGGTCCTTCCAACTCCATTATTCTATGTTCTAGACTATATTCTATGTTCTATGTTATTTCATGTCTGCATAAGTCCTAATGCAGAAAAAACCCACCTTTAATTCTTTAATCTTATGCATGATGTACAGCTCTGTTCTATTTAAACACCAGACTCCTTATACAATGTCATTGCAGTAATTACATTCTCTGCTCTATTTTATACAAAAGCACAAAGTTTTTGCTCATTTCCTCTGTCCTTGACTAGGCTTCAAGTGTGAAAGAGCTTCAGAGAAAACAACACTCCCCTAACCGGTACTCTTTCAGCCTTCTAATTGCATTGACATAATTATGTCACACAGAAACATCATAAAATCAATATTTGGGATCAGACATAGCTCCCAGTCATGCTATTATTAACTTATAATTATTCTTCCCACCCGTCCTTTTTAATATCAACAGCAATGCACTTGACACGACGCAAAGTATAATCATATTGGGAGATACCTATACAGTAAGATTCTTATTGCTCTCTCTCTCTCTCTCTCTCTCTCTCTCTCCCTCTCTCTCCCTCTCTCTCTCCCTCTCCTTCTCTCTCTCTCTCCCTCTCTCTCTCTCTCTTGCTTTCATCCTTATGCTATTATTGAACAGTCAATTATAGCTCTCTTCCATTTGCTCTGTGAACTCTAAATCAAGCAACTGGCAAACAGACACAAACAAACAAATGAAAGAATCAAGAGTGAGTTAATTTAACAGACTTGTAAACCTGAACAGCCACAACCTTGTAGATTCTTTCAACGTGATGATAGATGATAGATAGATAGATAGATAAATAGATAGACAGACAGATGATAGAGAGATTGATAGACAGCGATCGATAGAGAGATTGATAAATAAATAGATAGATGATAGATAGACAGATGATAGAGAGATTGATAGACTATCGACAGATTGATAAATAAATAGAGATAGATAAATAGATGATAGATTGAGAGATTGATAGACAATCAATAGATTGATAAATAAATTAGATAGATAGATAGATAGATAGATAGATAGATAGATAGATAGATAGATAGATAGATAGATAGGTAGGTAGATATTTTAGATCTCAGAAGTCAATCATCTCCTGCTAAATTAATTAAAATGCATATGCTCTATAAAAAATACAGTCCTTCCTTTGGGGGGGTGTTAATTGTTTCTCTTGCACATATGCCCCTTTAAACAATAATTTTGCTCCGAGAAAATTTAAATGGGTAAAAAAACACAACCTGCCATCGTAACAAAATCCTGAGGTTCCACCAGGTCCAGAAAGCACTTCTGATCCAAAAGCAATTTCACAACAACAAAAGTTGATATGTTGAATAGCTATCATATAAACCAACCCCCGTTAAGAGTCAACAGACAAACAAGTCAACCAGAATATCATGAGAACATTAAACATTCTAGATGAGATCTTGTGAAATATCTCATCGGAATGCTGAAATCTTGGGAGACAATGCACAAAACTTCAGCTTCTACTTGAGAATCCAACCTTTCTCTCTTTGGTTAAACCTCCTCTGATTTTAATTAAGATTGTGAGCTTGTTGTAATGACAGATGACCTGGCGTGCACCCTCAGTTGATACTCTTGTCTACTGAAATAGTTTTCAAAATTCCTTCTCAAGAAACCTTGTCTGCCTCTACTGCAATCTTCCAAGGTATCTATCACAAAAAATTATTCATGCTACTGAAGATTCTGGAAATAATGTTTTGTTTTGTTTTGTTTTTTGAGACTCAGATTTGTGTTGATGAATCTCAGAAAGACAAACCACCTGGAATTTGTATATAGTAAGGGAATTATGGTCATGAAAGTTAAGACACTCTTTGGGAAAGTTTGATAGCTCTTAGGTGTTAGTCCCAAGCCTGGAGACGACACAGCGAAATCCAGCTGAGTTCAATTCTTTGTTTGTTTACATCTAATGAACAGAATCTTGCCAGACTAAAGGAATAACTTTCTAACCTACTAGATACATTCTGAGAGATTCTAGGGTGTGGTTAACTCTAAGCCTCTTCCTCTGTCCCCCCTCAAATTTGGGACTGTACAACCTTTTAATCTGGTCCACTTTCTAGGAAAGCTCTTAGCTTTCTAGGAAAGCTCTAAGGTTGCCAAAACTCTCCCCTGCTAATCCTCTCCCCTGCTAATCCTGCATTCCTTCACATTTGATGCCAGATTTGTTAGCAGCAACAGACAAGAAATCATTGCATTCACAATGAACTAAGTCATTTACCTGCTCCTTATGCATATCAATGAATCATTTCAGTTAAATATATCAGTTTGGTCTAGTGGTTAAAGTTACAGACTGGAAACCAGGAGACCACGTGTTTTAATCCCACCTTAGGCAGGGAGGGGCATTAAAGGAAAGAGGAGAGGAGAGGAGAGGAAAGGAAAGGAGAGGGGAGAGGAGAGGAAGAAAGGAAAGGAAAGGGAGGTAAAAGGGGAAAGGGAAAGGAAGATAAAAGGAGAAAGGAAAGGAAAGGAAAGGAAAGGAAAGGAAAGGAAAGGAAAGGAAAGGAAAGGAAAGAGATAAAATGAGAAAGGGAAAGGAAGATAAAAAGAAGAAAGGAAGGGAAGGGAATGGAAGGAAAGGAAAGGAGATAAAAGGAGAAAGGAAGGAAGGGAAGGGAAGGGAAAGGAAAGGAAAGCAAAGAGATAAAATGAGAAAGGGAAAGGAAGATAAAAGGAGAAAGGAAGTGAAGGGAATGAAATGAAATGGAAGGAAAGGAAAGGAGATAAAAGGAGAAAGGAAAGGAAAGAGATAAAATGAGAAAGGGAAAGGAAGATAAAAAGAAGAAAGGAAGGGAAGGGAATGAAATGGAAGGAAAGGAAAGGAGATAAAAGGAGAAAGGAAGGAAAGGAAAGGAAAGGAAAGGAAAGGAAAGAGATAAAATGAGAAAGAGAAGAAGATAAATGGAGAAAGGAAGCGAAGGGAATGGAATGGAAGGAAAGGAAAGGAGATAAAAGGAGAAAGGAAAGGAAAGGAAAGGAAAGGAGATAAAAGGAGAAAGGAAGGAAAGGAAAGGAAAGGAAAGGAAAGGAAAGGAAAGGAAAGGAAAGGAAAGAGATAAAATGAGAAAGAGAAGAAGATAAATGGAGAAAGGAAGCGAAGGGAATGGAATGGAAGGAAAGGAAAGGAGATAAAAGGAGAAAGGAAAGAAAAGGAAAGGAAAGAGATAAAATGAGAAAGGGAAAGGAAGATAAAAAGAAGAAAGGAAGGGAAGGGAATGAAATGGAAGGAAAGGAAAGGAGATAAAAGGAGAAAGGAAGGAAAGGAAAGGAAAGGAAAGGAAAGGAAAGGAAAGAGATAAAATGAGAAAGAGAAGAAGATAAATGGAGAAAGGAAGCGAAGGGAATGGAATGGAAGGAAAGGAAAGGAAAGGAGATAAAAGGAGAAAGGAAAAGGGAAAGGAAGATAAAAGAAGGAAGGAAGGGAAGGAAGGAAAGGGAAGGGAAAGGAAAGGGAAGGAAGGGAAAGGAAAGGAATGGAAGGAAAGGAAAGGAAATAGTAGTACTGCTACTGCTACAAAGAATGCCTAGTGCCTGGTTTATCTGCAAAGCCATCAAGCCAATTCTCTTATAAGAGTCGAAGCTCAGCTCTCAGGTGAAATGAGAGATCAAAGGCTGCCTTCTAACTGGGAAAATAAGCCTAGTTTCAATTACATGGAGCTGAACTCTGGTTTCTTCTGCACCGTTACTGAGCAGGACATTAATCAGTTCAGCCCCACAACAGCTATCTAGAATTACTACATTCAAAGTGGCGTACCACCCTCACATATACATATATATTTTTTTCTTCCAAACGATGGAACCAACAGCTTTCTCTGCGAGGTTGTGATGGGAAAATCAGTTTAAGGAGATTCTTAAATGTGGTGGAAGTAATCCTGAAACCTGCTCATCATATTTTGAACAATTTCTTGTCGCAGCCAGAGAACTCGGTGGAAAACAATCCCAACACAGTTTAGAGAGAAGATAGGAATCTGAAGCAGCAGGCGTGAACTTAAATGGACTCCAGAAGATGGTAGAGGACAGGAAGACCTGGAGGAACATTGTTCATGGGGTTGCGATGGGTCGGACATGACTTCGCAACTAACAACAAAAGGAATCTGGGGAGGTTCAGGATATGCACGGCTAGTGTGATTCTGGGTATGTAAGGGGAAAATGCCGAATCCAGAAAAGAATCTATCCATGATTGATTACTAGTAATAATAATAATAATTAGCTTCAGCTGCGTGGCCTACTTAATTACCTTTCCTATTTGTGGACCAATAGTTTTTCACAAACACCCAAATGCTGAAATGTTTGAATTTTAATAAAACCGTTCTATTGGCAAGAGTCCTAACTCAATGTCTTGGGTGATGCACATCTGCTGTGTGCAAATTTAAAAGATAAGTAGCATGATTACAATCAGATTAGTATGTTGGGCAACTAAATGAGATTGCCGAGTTCTCTGAGTAAAAATGTGCACTTCCTACGGTGATAATTTTTCATCAGATTAGTCTAAAATAAGGTTGTTGTTTTTTTTCAGTCAGTGGTAAGAGAGTGAGTGACTGGCTCAGCCAAACTTTGCAAGAGAGTGGAAAGTTTTTTCCTGCAAACTCTTACAAGATATGTGCTTCTTGCCTAGTCTTTGCACAGCTTCACTACACACTGATTGACTCACGCCTGCAAATTTTGTTGCAATTTGGCAATTTATAAACAGAGCAAAAGTTAGTCGGAGATAGAAATCGGGTCAAGAATCCATTTACCTGCTAATCAGTTCAAGTCTTTGAGCAGCCTTAGCAGGTCCTGACAGTGCTATGTTAGAACTTGTGACACTTATAAACAAATGCATACTAGCTATTTAAGTGGTGATGATAGCATAGTAAAGATATGGAATCCTTAAGAAAAGAGGCCACCCTACTATTTTATTTTCCTGGGCTCCAAGATCACCACAGATGGGGACTGCAGCCAAGAAATTAAAAGATGCTTGTTCCTGGGGAGGAAAGCTATGGCAAATCTAGACAGCGTACTAAAAAGCAGAGACATCACCCTGCCAACAAAAGTACGTATAGTCAAGGCCATGGTTTTCCCAGTTGCAATGTATGGCTGTGAAGGTTGGACCATAAGAAAGGCTGAGCGCCAAAGAATTGAGGCCTTTGAACTATGGTGCTGGAGAAGACTCCTGTGAGTCCCCTGGACTTCAAGGTGATCAAACCAGTCAGTCCTAGAGGAGATCCACGCTGACTGCTCTTTAGAAGGCCAGATCCTGAAGTTGAAACTCAAATACTCTGGCCACCTAATGGAAGGAAGGACTCACTGGAGAAGAGCCTAATGCTGGGAAAGATGGAGGGCAATAGAAGAAGGGGACAACAGAGAATGAGGTGGCTGGATGGAGTCACTGAAGCAGTAGGCGTGAGTTTAAATGGACTCCAGAAGATGGTAGAGGACAGGAAGGCCTGGAGGAACGTTGTCTATGGGGTCGCGTTGGGTCGGACATGACTTCGCAACTAACAACAATTATTAAAATGCTTTAGAGCAGCAGGATGTAGTATTTGAGATGGTGTCACAGAGAAGAGGGGGGTTGACGTATTATCCAAAGCACCTGAAGGCAGGATAAGAAGTACAGGTACACTAGTATCCAGGTAGACTAGTAACCAGAGAAGGATTTTTTGAGAAATTGGAGGCACAGTGGCCCGTGGTCTGCTTTTGTGAAAGGCTCTCTTTGGTGTTTGGTGGATAGATTAGTATAAAAATCCTTTCATACTGGGACTGGAATGGGAATGTCAAATAGAACCTTTATGTTCTGTGGGAAGAATCCAGAGAAAGAAATATTTTGGGGAATATTAAAAGGCAGAATATATTTCCCCAAAGGAATAATGGAGAAGATCTTTAAAAAGACAGAAACGTGTCCTCCACACACACACCCCAGCCAGACAACTCAGCAGAAACCAGCTTTTGGAAATGTGGATGTAATAATCCATTCAGGAAGGTTAGAGCCCTCCAGCTAGAAGCTGAAGAGATTAGGAAGACAGTGTGCCTGGCTTAGGAATTCTGGGAGTTGAAGTCCACAAGTCATACAAGGGCCAAGTTTGAAGACCCCTGAGCTAAATCAATATGTTTGTTAACTGCTCCTTTGGTGGAATATCAGGTCTCAATAAGTTTACGCCCGTATAACTTTAAAATAATGGGAAATACTTGTAGTTTGGGTTTTAGATTTTGGCTGTGGTTTGTTCTCTATGCTTGTTTTGGCAAGATGCTGAAAGAGTTAATCAGATTTCTCTCCGATGGTTCTCCAGTGAGTTGTCATGCTGTGGGAGGTGCAGATTAATAACTGAAGTGTCACTCTCTTGGGTGATAATGATAACAAAAGGTCCATAAGGTTCTCTAGATCAGGATTACCATGTTTATGCACTGAAGCCAGCAATATTCTTTTGGCTGCCGTGATGGGAGCAAATGGGGCCCTTCTGTGTGAAACGGACATGTTGGATAGATTAAAAATAAGACCCCCAAGGAAGGTCTCATTTTGAACAACATTACTAGGGATGGTAGAGTGCTGGAATGTGAAAAGGATTGGTTTGCAGTCTCTGTTGGATGGAAGCCATTCAGCCATCTGAAAATGAATCAGCTGCCTTTTCTCAGAGTTAATAATAATTCTGGCTTAGGAACAGAGTGGTTACGCTTCGAGTTTTCCATTTTTGCTTTGTCATTTTTGAAATGCAGTCCAGTATTTCTCAGGAGCTTGGCACCTCTTTGCCAAAGTGGGGAGTGGGATCTAACATGCAAGAAAACTACCGTATATGCCGGTGTATTAGGCGACCCGGCGTATAAGACAACCCCCATCTTTATAGCCGGGCCGCATTCCTAGAACGTCGTCTTATACGCTGGAAACTACCAGTATTTCTGGCGTATAAGATGACTCGGCGTATAAGATGACCCGGCGTATAAGATGACCCCCGTCTTTGGCGCCGATTTCAGCGCTCGCGGAAGTCGTCTTATACGCCGGCATTTACGGTAGGTTTATTCTCTCTCTCTCTCTCTCTCTCTCTCTCTCTCTTTCTCACTCCCTCTCCCTCCCTCTCCCCCCCTCTCTTATTTAATTCAAGAGTAGAATCTTCCTTGTCTCCATGTTTTTAGGTCATGGTTATTGCAGAGCTGATGTGATTTAACTGACTCAGCAGTGTTCTTTGATTGTAAGTCAACTTACAAAAGGAAGGAGGTGGGAGGGAGGAAAGGAAAGGAAAGGAAGGAAGGAAAGAAGGAAGGAAGGAAGGAAGGAAGGAAGGAAGGAAGGAAGGAAGGAAGGAAGGAGTTATAAATGATCACAGATAATTTTCAAAAGAAAAAAAAAGTGATTATAGAAAAAAAATTGGGTCAGCTAAAAATAACCCAGACT
>NW_024098317.1:377500-387500 GCF_016545835.1 Crotalus tigris | reverse complement strand
GTAACTGCTTTCCTTGCCTTAATTCTTTTCTTTAACCTATAGAAATAAAGGACGCTTTGAAGAAATGTGAGGTTTTTTTTGTCTTTACCATTATTTGCAGTTTGATACATTAAGAACGAGGTCTTGTTCTATGAGCTTAGAATCACTCATGCAGATAAAACCATATAAAAATATCCACACTAAATGCTACAAAGGAGAAAGCAGCAAGTAAAATGACAGAGTTCAATGTCTGGAGTTTGCATACAAAAAGTTATTAGGCTTCCCATAACCATTTAATGAAATTAAGGTTCACTAGCTTCCTCCTTATGTGGGTTTCTTTGAATTAATTAAAAAAATGATTCTTAATGGAGGAATTTAACCAAATGTGGTTTTAGCAGAAATCCTTCTGGGATTTCTAAGCCAGGGCTTTTCAACCAGTGGTACGGGTACCACCTGTGGTACATTGGCACCTGGCAGGTGGTACGCGACCATCCTAGAAAAGTGGTAGCGGGGGAGGGGAATGAGCTGAACCGGTGGCAGCACCGCACAAGGCTGAGTGAGAGACGGTTGGAGTTGCAGGGCTGTCAGGGCTCAGCAGAAGTGCCAGGATTAGTGCCAGGCTCCAGCTGGATCTTGGCACTGTTCCTGGTGCTTCTGCTGAGCCCAGAAGAAGCACCAATCAGCTGGAAAGTTGCAGCATCTCCAGGGTCTTGTGATTTACATTCAGATGCTTGGCAATTGATTCATATTTATGATGGTCACAGTGTCCCAGGGTCATGTGAAGTGACCAAAACCTGCTACAATCACCCAGCAGATGGGGGAAATAAAAAACAAACACCCCCCATCCTACCCCCACTGCCAATTCTCAACAGAAATGCTCACAACAATGAATACCTCGGACAAGAGGAAGAGCGCCATTGGGTGGGCAGGCAGGTGTCTTGCTCGGCTGTGGCTTGGGGGCACTTTTTCAGTGCCATTGTAACTTTGAACAGTCACTAAGCAAACTGTTGTAAGTCAAGGACTACCTGTAATTTATCACTTTTTTCCTTTTTTTTGGGTTGTCAAGTTTTTGACACCTTTCTAGGCGACTGGTGGTACTCAGATGTTGCCATATCCTAAAAGTGGTACAATGGGTGAAAAGGTTGAAAAGCCCTGTTCTAAGGCACACACACACACAGAGAGAGAGAGAGAGAGAGAGAGAGAGAGAGAGAGAGAAAAAAAGATTCTTCTCTCTAATGGAAAAGAGATCCTTTCTTCTTAAAATGTTTCTATGGTTCATCACACAGTCAACCAGATGTTCCTATTAAATTTGGCCTTTTTGTTCACCTATCGAGTTCTCCGCAAGGATCTGGTATAGGCAGATGCTGTCTGATAATTTTAAAGGTATCGTCGGATGTAAGCTGTTCCAAATAAAGCTGCCTTTTGCAATTGACTGATGCTGATTTTGTCAATGCCGATGGGGTAAAGTCATTCTGCCTAAAGGGAAAGGATACTTTTTTTTCCCATTTCTCCAAAATTCAGAATCAGACAACTATTTTAGAATATCAGGGCCCAGTGTGTTTGCAATCTTTTGAAACTTTTGAAATCTAAATAAAAGCAAAAAGCTTTTATTCGCTCTTCTTGTCAGTCTTCTAGCTTTGTTCCTTCTGGCAGGGAATCAATGGTGATTGTTAGGGTCCATACAGCTGTGTACAAAGTTAAAAGCGATATCCTAACAGGATGGGGATGCTATAAATCTGGTCATCTGCCAAAATTCTTGACAGATAGATAGATAGATAGATAGATAGATAGATAGATAGATAGATAGATAGATAGATAGATAGATAGATAGATAGATAGATAGATAGATAGATATGTAGGTCTTTGGTTATTCGTGTTCTCTCCCACGTCAAATTGGAAGTGTCTTGGCAACATTTTGACAAAGTCTTATTTGTCATCTTCAGGCTGGTGTTTTCGGCTTCGTGCTCCTAGAAGCACGAAGCCAAAAACACCAGCCTGAAGATGACGAATGAGACTTCGTCGAAATGTCACCAAGACACTTCCCATATATATATATATATATATATATATATATATATATATATATATATATATATATATATATATATATATATATTTCTAAAATTTGGATTGCTAACAAAGAATTAAGGGAGAACTGGAATAGCTATTTCGAACTCTTTAGTTCTTTTCAACCAGACATACCCTTCTGAGATTCGAACCTGGGCTGTCTGCATGTTAGGCAGCATATATATCATTTTTTTATAGTCACAAGTTCTTAATGTTTTATCAGCAACATATTGTCTGGGTTCCAATATTTAACTTACTAATACATGTTAAGCTTCTTTCTCTCTACCTGGTTTTTCTAGCCATGGATAAAAAGTATCCTATGTTCTAAAGTATACTGAGTCTTCTTTCTCTTTCATTTTCAATGTCAACCTGTCCATTTCTGCACAATCTAGAATTTTTTTGATTAACTCTTCCTCCATTAGTGATTCTGCATTTTTCCAATGTTGAGCGAATACAATTCTTGCTGCAATTAATACATGTAATATTAAATATATACATTCTTTCTCATAAATTGCCTACAATTATTCTTTCTGAAGGCCAAGAACATACAGGTTTCTTTGAATTCAATCTCTGTTCTTACTGATGATGTGGGCAACAATATGGGACTGGTTTGACTGCCATGTGCCTTGATCATCCATCTGTTTAGCTATCTCTGTCTGTCTGTCCGTCCGTCCATCTATCTATCTATCTATCTATCTATCTATCTATCTATCTATCTATCTATCTATCTATCTATTTATCTATCTATCTCTATAATCTTTGCAGATCTTCTTACCATCCTATTTATGTTTTTCTCAGTAGAAGATGTCCCTATTTATAGCCATGTCACTTTATAAATCTGTGCATATATTTGCAATATGTGTGTATACAGGTGATAAAGCTATAAATAAGCATACCATCCTTGGAGGAAAAAAAAGCAAATAAAAAATAAAATGCTGCTTGAGTAATTGTACTGTTGGAATGTTGGATTATAGCCAAGAGTGCAATTTTCCCCGGACTTAATATTTCTAATACTTCCTTAGATATTTTAGACTCATAATTTACAGGCTTACATAGTGAGAGGGCATAAATAAGATACAAACTGTCTGTGTCAAACGTGAAATTGAAAACAAGATTAAGTGATCTAAACGTATTCCTCCCCGCTAGCTCTTTTGTATCAGGCGGGTAGCACAAAGAATGAGATGTTTAAATTTCCCCTCTAGAAAATTTAGACCCGTCTGATCCAAACACCTGGCTTGTCAGGGGTATCACAGCTTTTGCTTTGAGTTTTGCTTTAAACAAACTCATCAAGACCGGAGACTCTATCCAGAAACATCTCTCCTCTACCAGATGTTGCACTAGTATTGATCTCAACTCTTGATGCCTTTCACTTTAGGCAACTAGGGCTTTGATGGTTTGAACTGACTTGATGGTGGGGAAAAAAAATAATAATAATTCCAAAGCAAAGTACATCTCCATCCCAAGAGCAAGCTAGGTTGGTGCTGAGGAAAGTAGTTTCAACCCATTTAAAGCAATGACGTTGAAGGGTGGGGGGCACCCATCTGTAAAAAAAGAATTTATTAAAGCATTCGGCCTGTATGCCCTCAGCTTTCAGGATGGTTAATTCGTTGCTTTTTCCCCATTCTGCACCCTGGGTGCATTACAATCGTGCTTTGTCTTTATTTATGTACCTACTCACTGCCTTTGAAGCCAGATCACAAATCAAATTGCATCCCACCCACCCACCCTCTCTCTTTCTGCCTCATATATATTGGGCTATTTCAGAACTGGTTTTAGCAGATCGGGCTTCGGCTAAGATTTGTCAGAAAGATTTAGACCTATAAATTGACCTATTAATGGTGCCAGATAATAGAAGAAGGGCCCTGGTTCTTTCCCACATTTTGTTCTCCTTCTTCTTCTTTGAAGCAGGCGACGGAGTAAACAAAACTGGACAGCATGTTCACTATCCTGTAAGAAGAAATTGGTTGGGACTGTTTGTCCTATCTACCTCTCTGTCCATCTGTCCATCTGTCCATCTGTCCATCTCTCTCTCTCTCTCTCTCTCTCTCTCTCTCTCTCTCTCTCTCTCTCTCTCTCTCTCTCTCTCTCATACACACACACACACACAAAGACACATCTGTCTGTCATCTATCATCTCTTTCTCCCTACCTCTATCTATCTATCTATCTATCTATCTATCTGTCTGTCTGTCTGTCTGTCTGTCTGTCTGTCTGTCTGTCTGTCTATCTATCTATCTATCTATCTATCTATCTATCTATCTATCTACCTACTCACCCACCCACCCACCCACCCACCCACCCATATCTATCTATCTATCTATCTATCTATCTATCTATCTATCTATCTATCTATCTATCCAACCATATCTATCTATCTATCTATCTATCTATCTATCTATCTATCTATCTATCTATCTATCTACCTACTCACCCACCCACCCACCCACCCACCCATATCTATCTATCTATCTATCTATCTATCTATCTATCTATCTATCTATCTATCTATCAACAGATAGATAATAGACAGAGAAGGGTGGGTGGATAAAGACAGATGATAGATAGATGATAGATAGATTTGAATGAACCTTTATTATCAAAGTATAACATGTATACAGTGAGATTGGGTGAGCCTCCCTCCGTGCCTCCCCACAACTCACAGATAGATAGATAGATAGATAGATAGATAGATAGATAGATAGATAGATAGACTGATATAGATAGATAGACAGATAGACACAGATAGATAATAGAGATGGATGGATGGATAGATACATAACTGAGAAAGACAGGTGATGATAGATAGATAGACACAGAGAGAGAGATAGATAATAGACAGAGATGGATGGATAGATACATAAAGACAGGTGATAGATAGATATATAATAGATAGATAAATAGATAGATAGATAGATAGATAGATAGATAGATAGATAGATAGGATAAATAGATGATAGAGAAATAGAGAAAGAAACAGAGAGAAAGTTGATAGGTGATAGATAATGATCACCTATGATATATAGATGGAGAGAGAGAGAGATAAAAAATAGATGGGGGGGGGGAGAGGAGAGAGCAGTTTGTGTATAACCTTCAAAGGGTCCCAATACATTTGGTTCACCCAGCCTGACCTGAAGTGCCTCAGCAGTGAATTTGGAAGAAAAACAGCCCTCATTGCCAGCAGCTAAAAAATATTTTAAAAAATATGAGTTCTAATCCTTGGAGAAGCTAAGTCCTGAGCAGCTTTCCTTCAGGCTGCTGTTTTAGCTGCGAGATATATTTTTTTTTTCAAAGAGCATCAGCCAAAGGACACTGAGGAAATTGTAAAAAAAAAAAAAAAAAAAAAAAAATAGGGGCTAAACCTGCTGTTTAAAAGGCTAAGGCTGCCCTGAAATGAGCAGAGGGGGAGGAAAGGGGAAAAAAAAAAAAAAAAAAGAGCAAGCAGATTTTTTTTCAGAGGCTCTTGTGAGTGAATTCATGCAGCTCTGCCCTTCTGCCCTCTTAGCCTCTCTCAATTGCCTAATAACTGAAGGGAAGCAAGCTGGCTGCTAGGTTCTTACACAGTGTTTCTGCCAAGAAAGCAGTTCGATCGCATAGATTTCACACAACACAACACCACCGAGGAAGGGTTTCCAGGGAGATGCTGTACAGAGAGCAATAGGTAACTTCTGTGACAGCTTCCAGGTAAACATAGAAAAGGCTTTTCAGACAGACTCGTACCGAGTTCCATTTTCACCAGCAGGCCACACAATTGAAATTAGGAATAGCTTTGCATTTTGAAAAAAAAAAAAAAAGAAGTGGAGTTTTGATTATTATTTTTGTTTTTAGTTGACCACAGTGTAGATGTGCTGTGCTATTTGGGTCTTCTAGAAAGCTTTGTTATATTTGGAATGGGATGGGATGGGATGGGATGGGATGGGATACAGAATGGAATGGAATAGAATAGAATAGAATAGAATAGAATAGAATAGAATAGAATAGAATAGAATAGAATAGAATGGAATGGAATGGAATGGAATGGAATGGAATGGAATGGAATGGAACGGAACGGAACGGAACGGAATGGAATGGGATGGGATGGGATGGGATGGGATGGGATAGAATACAGAATGGAATGGAATAGAATAGAATACAGAATGGAAAAGAATACAGAATAGAATAGAATAGAATAGAATAGAATAGAATAGAATAGAATGGAATGGAATGGAATGGAATGGAATGGAACGGAACGGAACGGAATGGGATGGGATGGGATGGGATGGGATGGGATAGAATACAGAATGGAATGGAATAGAATAGAATACAGAATGGAAAAGAATACAGAATAGAATAGAATAGAATAGAATAGAATAGAATAGAATAGAATAGAATAGAATAGAATAGAATGGAATGGAGTGGAGTGGAGTGGAGTGGAGTGGAGTGGAGTGGAGTGGAGTGGAGTGGAGTGGAGTGGAGTGGAGTGGAGGAGGAGTGGAGTGGAATGGAGTGGAGTGGAGTGGAGTGGAGTGGAGTGAGTGGGATGGGATGGGATGGGATAGAATACAGAACGGAATGGAATAGAATAGAATACAGAATGGAAAGGTATACAGAATAGAATAGAATAGAATAGAATAGAATAGAATAGAATAGAATAGAATAGAATAGAATAGAGAAAATTAGAATAGAATAGAATAGAATAGAATAGAATAGAATAGAATAGAATAGAAGAGTTGGAAGGGACCTTGGAGGTTATCTAGTCCAACCCCCTGCTCAGGCAGGAAACCCTATACTATTTCGAACAAATGGCTGTCCAGTTTCTTCTTAAAAACTTCCAGTGTTGGCGCATTCACCGCTTCTGGAGGCAGGTTGTTCCACTGGTTAATTGTTCTAACTGTCAGGAAGTTTCTCCTCAGTTCCAAGTTGCTTCTCTCCTTGATTAGCTTCCATCCGTTGCTTCTCATCCGGCCTTCAGGTGCTTTGGAAAGCAGCTTGACTCCCTCTTCTTTCTGGCAACCCCTGAGATATTGGAACATTTTTTATTTTATCGTTTATTATTCAGCCCACTTAGAATTTTTAGAGGTTTTCCCATCCATTCACAAATGTTTTTTCCCCTTTCTGCTGAAATTAATAAGAAGCGGTCTTTGAGTTTAACAGAATATTGACTTGGATTCTGGATGATGATGTTATCCATCCAGATGTGTCCAATTTTGGGCAATCCTATGGGCCAGGTGTCTCCACCTCTTCTGATCTTGCACTACTTCTTTGGGTTGTTTTGTGCTCTGGCTGGTGTCAATTTTGATGGTGTCTTCCCATAATCTTCTTTGAAAGCCTGCTTTCCTTTTTACTGCTGATTCTTCCAAACATAATAGCTTTCTCCAGTGACTTCCGCCGCCAAAGTGAGTGAGATGAAATTTTGTGATTTTTCCTTTCCTTCCAAATGACAAGTCTGGAATTCTGTGCTCCAATACTTGCTTGTTAGTCACCTTTGCTGTCCAAGGAGCATGCAGGAGTTCACCACTTAATGTGCCACTTGACTATATTTGTCGATACAGTAAGGTACTTTTTTTTTTACATATAGGGTAAGATACAAAATGGAAGTCATGGCAAGTGACAAAATATCCACTGTGATGACATGGCTCAATAGAATAGAATGGAATAGAATAGAATAGAATAGAATAGAATAGAATAGAATAGAATAGAATAGAATAGAATAGATATTGGAATATAGAATAGAATAGAATAGAATAGAATAGAATAGAATAGGACAGAGTAGAACAGAGTAGAGTAGAGTAGAGTAGAGTAGAGTAGAGTAGAGTAGAGTAGAATAGAATAGAATAGAATAGAATAGAATAGAATAGAATAGAATAGAATAGAATAATGGAATGAAGAATAGAATAGAATAGAATAGAGTAGAGTAGAGTAGAGTAGAGTAGAGTAGAGTAGAGTAGAGTAGAGTAGAATAGAATAGAATAGATATTGGGATATAGAGTAGAGTAGAGTAGAGTAGAGTAGAGTAGAATAGAATAGAATAGAATAGAATAGAATAGAATAGAATAGAATAGAATAGAATAATGGAATGAAAAATAGAATAGAATAGAATAGAATAGAATAGAATAGAATAGAATAATGGAATGAAGAATAGACTAGACTAGACTAGACTAGACTAGAGTAGAGTAGAGTAGAATAGAATAGAATAGAATAGAATAGAATAGAATAGAATAGAATAGAATAGAATAGAATAATGGAATGAAGAATAGACTAGACTAGACTAGACTAGACTAGACTAGACTAGAGTAGAGTAGAGTAGAATAGAATAGAATAGAATAGAATTGAATAGAATAGAATAATGGAATGAAGAATAGACTAGACTAGACTAGACTAGACTAGACTAGACTAGACTAGACTAGACTAGAATAGAATAGAATAGAATAGAATAGAATAGAATAGAATAGAATAGAATAGAATAGAATAGAATAGAATAGAATAGAATAGATCTGGAAGGAATAGGGAATGGGAATAGGAATAGGGTATAGGTATAGTGCATTCAGAAAGTATTCCAATCCCTTCTCTTTTCTCAATTCAGCCTGATTCTATACTTGTTGAAATTTATTTTTTTTCTCATTAAACTACACTCAGTACTAAAGGTGGATTATCTTATTACTGACTTAATTAATAAAGCAACAGATTTCTTATATAATGCATACTTTTTAAGAAATGTTTTGATTACTGCATTTGAACATAAATTACTTTTCTTGACAATAAGTCAATCTGCGTGTCGTTTCATTCATTTAAAGACATTCTTTTTTCCTGAGAAGATTTACGTACGGCCACAATTCAGCCCAAAGTTTTTGCTGTTAAGTGAGACGTTGGTTAAGTGGGTTTTGCCCCCGTTTTTACGAGCACTCTTGCCCCAGTTGTTAAGTGAGTCACTGCAGCTGATAAGTTAGTAACCTGGTTGTTAAATGAATTTGGATTCCCCCATGGATTTTGCTTGCCAGAAGGTCGCCCAAGGGGATCACGTGACCCCGGGGGGGTCATAAATATGAACCAGCTGCCAAGCATCTAGATTTTGATCATGTGACCACAAGGATTCCGCAGTGGTCGTAAGCGTGAAAAATAAAAAAGTCACTTTTTTCAGTGCCGTTGTAATTTTGAACGGTCACTAAATGAAGTGAGTATAAGTCGAGGACTATCTGCATATGCTTTTTCTGTAGAAAAAAATGTTTAATAACCTTCCGAGGCCCTTAGCATTTTTATTACCACTGTCAGCTGTCCTCTGCCTGCTGCCGATAAACTCCAGACACAGAAGGAACAGGTGACCAGCAAACTTTAATGCAGTGGTTTCAACCTGTGGGTCGGGACCCCATTTGGGGTCGAACGACCATTTCACGGGGGTCGCCAAACAACGCAGTCCGCCATTTTTTCCCCCTTTTCCTTAGCTGTGCTACTCCCTTTTATTCTATCGGCTTTTGAAAGCCAATAGAATAGACTCTCTTGAATAGAGTCTAATTCCATTGGCTTTCAAAAGCCAATAGGAATTGTCCAGGCTGTCTCTGCCCTGCTGAGCCCTCCAAAAGTCCCATTCTGCAAACGGTGCTGCACCAGTTGAGTAGTCCTCGACTTACAACCGGTTGAGTAGTCCTCGACTTATGACCGGTTGGGGGTCGCGGCATTAAAAAGGTTGAGAACCACTGCTTTAATGCAAAGAAAAAGTCAGCACTGGGAGTGAACTGCTCCCAGCGCTTTACATAGACGTGCCCCGCTCACCAACCCCACCCCAATCAGCAAGCCAGCATCCGGTCCATATGGATAAAAAGTGTAGTTCAATGTCCGCTTTTCCCCCCTCCAGATGCACCAACGCAGCCTCCGCTGTTCCAGCTGTTCTATCAGGCAACGAGACAGCACTCTGCCTCCTTCCCCCTGTGCCTGGTGGGAGGGAGAGGCACCTGAGGTGAGGCATAATCCCCCCGGCGTCCGGC
>NW_024098317.1:302500-375000 GCF_016545835.1 Crotalus tigris | reverse complement strand
CCTGCATTTAGACTAACAGGGAGAATAAAAAGGAGGAACTCCGTGACAGGACTCGTGTGGTGTCGAATTGGAGGAGGCGCCTTGCATTGGGTAGAGAGGAGGGATTGAGGAGTGTGTTGGTAATAACAGCGCAGAGAGGAGGAGGCTGTACAAGGATGACAGAGCAGAAAAATACAAAATTGGAGTGCAAGAAAGAGAGGGCGGAACAGTTAAGGCAGTTACAGGCAATCAGGAAGAGTGGCCCTGTCATGCGGGCAATGAGTAGGCAGTTAGATCAGCAAGGGGAAAAAAAAGAACTTTCCCACCCCCTAAGCCCCACTCTGAGGACGCTGGCAGAGGACCAGCGAAAGCTAAGTTGTTTTAACCTTGTATATAACTGTTTTTATTGTTTTAAATATTGTTTTAACAATAAATGACTGGAGTATACTCTTCCCGGAAATCGAAGATTGCACCATTGAATATATATATATATATATATGTAGGTCTTTGGTTTATTTATTTATTTATATTTATTTATGAGACTTATATACCGCTTTAAGTGCAAGCACTCTCTAAGCGGTGTACACCAGTAAGCAATGTATATATATATATATATTTACATTGCCCCCAACAATGTGGGTCTTCATTTTACCTACCCTGGAAGGATGGAAGGCTGAGTCAACCTTGAGCCGGTGAGATTTGAACCGCTGACCTGCTGAACACGGTCAGCTAAAGTGGCCTGCAGTACTGCACTCTAACTGCTGCGCCACCTCGGCTCAGTTAGAAGTTGTTGTTTGTTGTTGGTTGTTCGAAGCACGAAGCTGAAAACACCAGCCTGAAGATGACAAATGGGACTTCGTCGAAACGTCGCCAAGACACTTCCAATTTTACGCGGGAGAAAACCCGAACAATCAAAGACCTACATACAAACACCCGCGAAAACCTCAGAAAACAAATATATACATATATATATGGTGTGTATATATAACTAGGACTATATAACCATTTGGAGAGAGACAGAGAGGGAAAGAGGGAGAGAGATAGGGAGATAGATAGGGAAATTTAGGGAGAGAGAGGGGGGAGAGAGAGATAGGGAGAGAGAGAGAGGGAGAGGGAGGGAGAGAGAGGGGGAGAGAGAGGGGAGAGAGAGAGGGAGAGAGAGAGAGAGAGAAAGGGGGGAGAGAGAGATAGGAAGGAAGACAGAGGGGGGGAGAGATAGGGAGGAAGAGAGAGAGAGATAGGGAGAGAGGGGGGGAGAGAGAGGGAGGGAGAGAGCAGGGGAGGGAGAGAGAAAGGGGAGGAAGAGAGAGAGATAGGGAGAGACAGAGAGAGAGCTTTTACATTTTTCTCTGGAAGCATTTGTCACTGACTGTTTGGGATCAGCCGAATGTGTCATTATTTATCCCTGGCTTTATTTATTTATTTTCTCGCATTTCAGTTCTTCA
Organism: Crotalus tigris; assembly: GCF_016545835.1. Classification (NCBI taxonomy): domain Eukaryota; kingdom Metazoa; phylum Chordata; class Lepidosauria; order Squamata; family Viperidae; genus Crotalus; species Crotalus tigris. The sequence goes on along the minus strand of NW_024098317.1, from coordinate 373,576 downwards.
TTATTTTTAATGAGGCTTGTCGGAGAGACCCAGGAGCTTATAGCCCATTAAGAACTACTTGGCTCGCCAGGCAGGTGTTTCGCACAAATCCATACTGAAAGGAATGGAAGGAGCAGGGGAAATAAAAATGAGAGTTTGGATTCTTAAGCTATTATGACAGGGGAAAAGAAAATGCTTTCTTTCCTTCAACCCCAGTTTGTACTTTAAGGTTGCAGGGACCCAGCTAAATTGGGGTCTCAGCCCAATGGCTATAGACCCCAACAAACCCACCCCCCAAATGACACCTCCTCTGCTTCTTTTGTTTTAATTTTTTTTTTTAAGTGAATAGGCCTGCTGTGGAGCAAATGCAGATTTATTGCCCCAAACGCCTTTGTAATCTACACTGATTACCGAGATCTATTTAGAATTAAATAGTACATCAGGTTTTCGTATCCCATCACTTTTATGGACTCCTAAAGTGTTCTCATCAGATGCTGTCTCAAGCCACCACTTGAACATGTCATCCAGGAAACTAGATACAGTATGGAGAGAGAAATAGCTATGTTTAATAATAATAATAAAGTTGGAAGGGACCTTGGAGGTCATCTGGTCCAACCCCCCGCTCAGGCAGAAAACCCTATATCATTTCAGACAAATGGCTGTCCAGTCTCTTCTTAAAACTTTCCAGTGTTGGAGCATTCACAGCTTCTTGAGGCAGGTTGTTCCGCTGGTTAATTGTTCTCAGTGTCAGAAAATTTCTCCTTAGTTCCAGGTTGCTTCTATCCTTGGTTAGTTTCCACCTGTTGCTTCTTGTCCTGCCTTCAGGTGCTTTGGAGAATAGCTTGACTCCCTCTTCTTTGGGGCAGCCCCTGAGATATTGGAACACTGCTATCATGTCACCGCTCATCCTTCTCTTCATTAGACTATGTTTTCCTATGTTTTCCATAGGAAACTCCAATTCTTTCTTTTTTTTCTAAAACCCAGCATTATCTTTACAAGAACTGCCTTATGCCTTACTCCTCAAATTACTGTACTTAATATCAGAGCATAGTTTTCTGCCCCTAAAATATTGGTAATCTTTATAATTCTATGCAAAGAGAAGTCAACGTGCTCCATTTTGCTTCATATTCAGCTCCATAGAGAGGACCAACTTTTTTTGTGTTGGTGTGAAGAACACCTGTCTATAATCTGTTCCTGATTCTGAAAAATGAATTGAAAAAAAAAAGTGTAATGTTTGGGCTAACTTCTTCACTGCTTTGTTCCCTATTTTTATATGCATATTATGATTAAATGTTGGGTTGATCTGATTATTACAGATCTCCTCATCTGGAATATTTGTTTATATAATATAGTATTCTTGTTTTTTTAATAAGACTTTTATTGATTTTTTTCATACATTCAATAGTACTTGTTCAACAAACTTGTCTGAGTTTACATTCACTAATACAAATTTAATTCCTAATCCTTTATTCTTCCTCTAGCCATTGATAAAATAAGTCCCAAGTTTGATAATATTCTGATTCTTCTTTTTCTTTCAGCCTCAAAGTCAGTCTATCCATCTCCACACATTCTAGTATTTTTTTTTAATTATTTCTTCATCTGATGGTATTTCTTCATTTTTCCAATACTATGCGAATATAATTCTTGCTGCTGTTGTTACATGTAAAATCAAATATATGCTTTGTTTATCAGTCTTTTCTGGCATTATACCTAATAAAAAAAAGTTCAGGTTTAAAATCTACGTATTCTCCGAACATCTTTTCTAGCCAGGCATATATCTTTTTCCAATAACTCTTTACTTTGTCACATGTCCACCAAACATGGTAATAAGTACCTGACTTGTATTTGCATTTCCAACATCTATCTGACATGTTTTTAAACATTTTTGATAATCTTGCTGGTGGCAAGTGCCATCTATAAAACATTTTATATAAGTTTTCTTTATAAGAAGTTGACATTGTCAATTTATAGTTTCCTTCCCACAAGTTTTGCCATTTTTCCAATTCTATATTATATCCAAAATCTTTTGCCCATCTTATCATTGTTTCTTTAACTTGTTCACTTTCCATTTTCAAATTTAATAGAAAATTATAAATTTTCTTAATTAGTTTCTCATCAGAGGTTAATAATATCTTATCAAACAAGGTTTGCTCCTTATAAAATCCATACAGTTTAACATCTTTATCATATCTAGCTTGCATTTGTAAGTATGCCCACCAGGATAGAGTGATACCCTAGTTTTCCATTTCTTGTTTAGATTTTAAGTTCCCTTTATAATTTAGAATATCTCTATATGTCTGGATTTTTTTCAAAATTAACTAAATTTGGATGTACAAATGCTTCCATTGTTGAAAGCCAACCTGGAATTTTCAGATATATTTTACATTTTATTTTTTCCCATATTGATAATAATGCATTTCTTATAATAGTGGTTTTGAAAGTACTTATGGATTTTATTTTTCCCATACCATAAAAAAGCATGCCACCCCAATTGTAAATCATGTCCCTCCAAATATAACAGCCTTTTGTTTCTAAGAATTACCCATTTTTTTACCAATGTTAATATGGATACTTGATAATATAAGATATATAAATGTTCTATTCTATTCTATTCTATTCTATTCTATTCTATTCTATTCTATTCTATTCTATTCTATTCTATTCTACTCTACTCTACTCTACTCTACTCTACTCTACTCTACTCTACTCTATTCTATATTCCAATATCTATTCTATTCTGTTCTGTTCTACAACTACTCCAAATTGTATTGATTCATGTCTGAGCCGAGGTTTGGACTAGAAGACCTCCAAGATCCCTTCCAATTTTGTTATTCTATTCTATTCTATTCTATTCTATTCTATTCTATTCTATTCTATTCTATTCTATTCTATTCTATTCTATTCTAAAACTACTCCAAATCATATCCTTTATAGGCTTCACATAAAGTTGGAGCACAAGCCCACTTCCATATGTAAAATTAGAAAAGGTCTCTAGGCCAGGGCTTTTCAACCAGTGGTACGGGTACCACCTGTGGTACATTGGCACCTGGCAGGTGGTACGCAACCATCCTAGAAAAGTGGTAGCAGGGGATGGGAATGAGCTGAACCGGTGGCAGCACCGAACAAGCCTGAGCGAGAGATGGCTGGATCTGCAGGGCTGTCAGGGCTCAGCGGAAGCACCAGGATCAGTGCCAGGCTCCAGCTGGATCTCGGCACTGATCCTGGTGCTTCTGCTGAGCCCAGAAGAAGCGCCAATCAGCTGGAATGTTACAGCATCTCCCGGGTCTTGTGATTTACATTCAGATGCTTGGCAACTGATTCATATTTATGACAGTCACAGTGTCCCAGGGTCATGTGAAGTGACCAAAACCTGCTGCAACCACCCAGCAGATGGGAGGAATAAAAACCAAACACCCCCACCCCACCCCCGCTGCCAATCTTCAACAGAAACGCTCACAACAATGAAAACCTCAGACAGGAGGAAGAGCGCCACCGGGTGGGCAGGCAGGTGTCTCGCTCAGCTGTGCCTTGGGAGCACTTTTTTCAGTGCCATTGTAACTTTGAACAGTCACTAAGCGAACTGTTGTAAGTCGAGGACTACCTGTATTTATCACTTTTTCCTTTTGGGGGGGGGTCATCAAGTTTTTGACACCTTGCTAGGCGACTGGTGGTACTCAGATGTTGCCATATCCTAAAAGTGGTACAATGGGTGAAAAGGTTGAAAAGCCCTGCTCTAGGCCATTCCTTGCCTTAGCAAGCTTCATGCTACTTTCAAGTTCTTTGAAGAAATGTTGTCCTTTTTTATTTTTTGTGGGGGGGGTTGCTAAAAAGAAGATGCTAGAAAGACTTTTCAGAGGTATATTTGTGTCACAGAAGATCTGCTGAGGTAGCAGAAGAAGAAAAAAACAACACAGTGTTGTGAGCTTGTGGTTTCCTGAGAGCATTTGACAGGTCCTAATATTATCTCCATTTAAGGTTGTGAAATGGAGCTTCTCAAGTCAGGAGGGAAAAATCTCATCTCCATCTTGGCTTCTGGATGGAAATATGATAGCTGATCGTGTGCGTGTGTGTGTGTGGGGGGGGTGTCTTGCATTTCTGCAGGCAACCTGACTGAGAAATTTTGCTCCCAGCATTACTGGGGGGGGGGGAAGTCATCCATCCCCAGAGGAAATGAAAGGCAATGATTTTGGCTCATTATAAATAAGGAAACAAGGCAAATACATGTGCAAACATTTGCTTAGTTGAGCAGTTGAATGCCATTAGGAGCCATCTGACTCATTCCAATTTTGTGGGGCCCTGTAGGATTCCAAAATATTTATCAGGCTGCAATTAATCCTTCAACATTTTGTTTCTTTTCTCTAAGGACTGAGTGACACTGTTAGAGAAAGCTCTGCTCATTTGCAATATCCTCGCCTGTAAATCATTTCCCCATATAAGATTCTGCTGGGGTTTTTAATGCCTAAAAGTCCATTTTTTCCCAAACTTATTTTCTTGGCCTTTGATTTAAATCCAAATGAGACAGGTAACATCATGAGGAGCAGGAGGAGGAGGAGGAGGAGGAGAAGAAGAAGAAGAAGAAGAAGAAGAAGAAGAAGAAGAAGAAGAAGAAGAAGAAGAAGAAGAAGAAGAAGAAGAAGAAGAAGAGGAGGAGGAGGCGGAGGAGGAGGAGGAGGAGGAGGAGGAGGAGGAGGAGGAGGAGAGGAGGAGAGGAGAAGAAGAAGAAGAGGAGGAGAAGAGGAGAAGGAGAAGAAGAAGAGGAAGAGGAAGAGGAAGAAGAAGAAGAAGAAGAAGAAGAAGAAGAAGAAGAGGAAGAAGAAGAAGAAGAAGAAGAAGAAGAAGAAGAAGAAGAAGAAGAAGAAGAAGAAGAAGAAGAAGAAGAAGAAGAAGAAGAAGAAGAAGAAGAAGAAGAAGAAGAAGAAGAAGAAGACTGTGGGTTCCTTGGTGCTCTCTGAGCTTGGTGGTTTACTTGCAGACGTTTCATTACCAAACTAGGTAACATCATCAGATAAAACATATTCTGCACTTACTTATCTCCCTAGTCTATTCCTCACCAACTCAATTTTTCTTACTTCTCCATAACACATTTCTTGCTTGTTTGAATAGAAACATTGTTGATGGCTTTGAATTTCCACTGGCTATTGGGTCAGTCTTGAACTGAGAATCAACACCACAATAAGATGGTGTTTGTGACGCTCGCAACACTGGAAGAAGCTTTGTGCCTCTGCGGGTCATTTGACTTGATCAACGTTGATGGGCAGGAATGGCAGTGTGCCTTCTTTTGGTTTCGCTTGAGCCACAGCTTTGTTGTGTGAATGGTGGAAGGGAGCACAGCTTGCTTGTGTTGCTCAAAAGGTCAAACTAGATTATCATAATAGCTTGAGAATCAATGAAAGAGTAAGGACATTATCCAGCAGTCAATGAGCCTTGTGAGTAGCTCAAGCCTTTTCTAAAGATCTATCCACCCTGTTTGGCACTTAATCAATCCCTGTAGACACACTTAAAACATCTGAATTGACTTTTGCATGGTGACAGGTAAAGACGTGCCTGCATAAGAAACAGAAGGTAGCGTTCCTGATGTTTTCACGTTTGAATGACTGTGAAACGTTCCAACCTGGGAACACATTGAATTGTGCAGCAAATTGTTTATTTCTGAGTGTGTAAGGAAATAATCCTTCCCTCCCTCTCTCCATCCTTCCCTCTTTCCCTCCCTCCTTCCCTCCCTCCTTCCCTCTCCTTCCCTCCCTTCTCTTCTCTTCTCTCCTCTCCTCTCCTCTCCTCTTCCCCTTCCTTCCTTCCCTCTCCCTTCCTTCCTTCCTTCCTTCCTTCCTTCCTTCCTTCCTTCCTTCCTTCCCTTTCTCCCTCCCTCCTTCCCTCTCCCTCCTTCTTCCTTCCTTCCTCCCTCCCTCCCTCCCTCCTTCTCTTCTCTTCTCTTCTCTTCTCTTCCCCTTCCTTCCTTCCCTCTCCCTTCCTTCCTTCCTTCCCTTTCTCCCTCCCTCCTTCCCTCTTCCTTCCTTCCTTCCTTCCTTCCTTCCTTCCTTCCTTCCTTCCTTCCTCCCTCCTTCTCTTCTCTTCTCTTCTCTTCTCTTCTCTTCTCTTCTCTCCTCTCCTCTCCTCTCCTCTCCTCCGCTCTTCCTTCCTTCCTTCCTTCCTTCCTTCCTTCCTTCCTTCCTTCCTTCCCTTTCTCCCTCCCTCCTTCTCTCTCCTTCCTTCCTTCTCTCCCTCCTTTCCTCTCCTTCCTTCCTTCCTTCCTTCCTTCCTCCCTCCCTCCCTTCCTCCCTCCCTCCCTCCCTCCCTCTCTCCTCCTGCTCTTCTTTTGCAAACTGGTAACCATTAAAACACACACACACACACACACACACACACAAACACACAAACTATACCTAATGGTATACTCTAGGCATGCATGCTACAGTTGATCAAACCTCAAATCTAATACTGAAACTGATTGCAAATTGCAAGGAGACTGCTGTGAAACAGACCAGATATCCTAGCGTTCTTGGTGATTCAGATACAATGCAATTTTATTTGAGTTTACACATTAGCGAGCTCAACGGAAAGCAGTTCTAAACAAACACACACAAGATTTTGCTACCTAGTGATGTCTACAATATGGGTATGCTGATTTTGCACCATATCCAACATTTTGGCTTCTTCTCTAGACCGACTGGAAAACGTGCTGGTGAACATTTTAGAAATGTGGCGAATGCTCCAATACTGGAGGTTTTTAAGAAGAGACTGGACAGCCATTTGTCTGAAATGGTATCGGGTTTCCTGCCTGAGGAGGGGGTTGGACCAGATGACCTCCAAGGTCCCTTCCAACTTTATTTTTATTTTATTATTATTATTATTATTATTATTATTATTATTATTATTATTATTGATCATCGAACAATCAGCCAGATGTTCAGACTGGATTTGGCATTTTGTCTACTTATCGAGTCCTTACCCAGGACCTGGGATAGGCAGATGTGGATGTTTGATGTATTACAGATATCATCGCAGGATGGAAGCAGTTCCTAGTAAGGCCGCCTTTTGCAATTGACTAATAGCGAATTTGTCAATGCCAATGGTGTTCAAGTGGTGCTCCAGTTGTTTTGGAATTGCACCCAAGGCACCTATTACTATTGGTACTACCCTTGCTTGCTTTTGCCACAGTCTTTCTATTTCTATTTGTAGGTCTTTGTATTTTGTTATCTTCTCCAGTTCTTTCTCATCTATTCTGCTGTCTCCGGGCACTGCCACATCCACTATCCAGACTTTTTTGTCTTTTTTATCGACAATTGTTAAGTCTGGGGTGTTATGTTGCAGGTGCTTGTCTGTTTGAATTCTGAAGTCCCAGCAGTTTAATTTTATCATTTTCTATGACTTTCTCTATTTTATGATCCCACCAGTTTTTGCTTACAGGCAAATGATATTTTTTGCAGATCTTCCAATGCACCATTGTTGCTACTTTTTCATGCCGCTGCTTGTAATCAGGCTGTGCAATCTTCTTGCAACAGCTTACCAGGTGGTCCACTGTTTCTTCAGCTTCTTTGCATAGGTGGCACTTACTGTCTGTTGCTGTCTTCTCAATTTTGACTTTATATGCATTTGTCCTTAAGGCTTGGTCTTGTGCAGCCAGAATTAGTCCCTCGGTCTCTTTCTTCAATTTTCCTGCTCTTAGGCATTGCCAGGTCTTGTTATTATCTGCTTTCCCAGCTATTTTTTTTCATGTATTGGCCATGTAGTGCTTTGTCTTCCCATGCCTCTATTCTGTTCTTCATTTGGTCTTTCTTGTAGACCAGTTTGGTCTCTCCAGTAGTCAGTAAGCCTTCCTGATATACTAATTTCAGTGCATCTTCATCATTGTTCTTCAGATATTCTTCCAAAGTCATTTTTTCTTCTTCAACCATCTGATGTACTTGTAGCATTCCACGCCCACTTATTTGCCTTGGTGGACAAAGTCTGTCAATGTCACTGCATGGATGAAGGGCCTGATTCATTGTCATTATTTTTCTGGTCTTCCTATCCATTGCTTTTAGTTCTGCTTGAGTCCAGTCCACTATTCCAGCTGTGTACCTAATGACTGGGATTGCCCAGGTGTTGATTGCCTTTATGGTATTTCCTCCACTGAGTTTGGACTTTAAGATCTTCCTCACTCTCTTGATGTATTCACCTCTAATCTTTTTTTTTTACTACAGTGTATTATTATTATTATTATTATTATTAGTATTATTATTACTATTATATACACAGTTCCCAGGCCAGTGCTAGGCTTTAGCTGCAGATCTCAGCTCTCCAGAGTTCAGAAATGGACATACCTGATGGAAGACTTGGAAGGGATCTTGGAGATCTCCCTGCTCTGACAGGAAACCCTATACCGTTTCAGACAAATGGTTGTCCAATCTCTTCTTAAAAAGCACCTACAACTTCTGGAGGCAAATCATTCCATTGGTTAATTGTTCTCACTGTCAGGAAATTTCTCCTTAGTTCTAGGTTGCTTCTCTCCTTGATTAGTTTCCATCCGTTGCTTCTTGTCCTGCCTTCAGGTGCTTGGATCAATGGTGGGGAATGGAAAGATTTATATTCCTTAAAGTCATCTGATCATTTGCATTATTTTAAAGAGCTGCTGAGGCCACCTGGAGATTTATTTATGTCTTCAGGATCACTGAATTAGTGCAAATGGATGTGGAACCTACTTGGAACTGCTGAAAGGACTGTGTTGTAAATAGGAGACAGATGGTGTCGTATCAGTAGCAGGATTCAGCCAGTTTGCACCAGTTAGCTAATTTTTTGTTGCCCAGGCCCAGAATGGACTTCCAGAAGCAGCATCCACACAGAGAAACTGTTCTTCACATATTTGAATCCCATCACTGTGTCATATCCCTCCTCCTCTGTTGAGAGAAGCCTGTTCAGTCTTAAAGTGGATGGCCTCTTTGACCCCTGTTTCAAGTCAGCAGTCCTCTCTGTCCAGAAGGTGGGCTTTGCCGTTTTCCAAAGAGCGACCTTTGTCTTTGAAATGCAGGTGTACTGCTGAATCTTGCCCTGGTGGCTTTGTTCTGTGATGTTACGCCATGCATTTGTGAAGTGCTGGTTTTGTTTCTCCAATGTACAGACCTGTACATGACTCACTGCATTGTACTTCATATGCTCCTTAGAGGTACCCCATGAACAGGAGTCCCTGACTGAAGTAATTTAAATCTGTAACACAAACAGTTTTGATGGAAACATGGTTTAATAGCAGAGGATAGCTTCCTCAGTGGATTTTTTGCCAGCTAAAGTGTTCAGGAGACAGGCTGGCAAATTTCTTTGCACTTAGAATGAATATCTTTTTATTTAATCTGAATATATTTCTCATCAGGGGTGCTTGTATGTTTTTTGTATGTAAGTATGTGTTTATGTGTGTGCATGTGTGTGTGTGTGTGTGTGTGTGTGTAACAGAGACAGACAATACAGAGAGAGATGATACAGCTATAGATAAGAGAAGCAGTTTGGTGTAGTGGTTAAGGCATCAGGCTAGAAACTAAGACACTGTATAATTCTACCTTAAACAAAAAGCAAGCTGGGTGATCTTGTGCCAGTCCCACTCTCTCAGCCTTAGGAATGAGACAATGAGAAACCTGAAAAAACTTGCCAAGAAAACTAGCAGGGATCTATGCAGGCAATATCTGAGAATCAGACACAAATGAACAGAAAAATCTATCTATCTATCTATCTATCTATCTATCTATCTATCTATCTATCTATCTATCTCTATTATCTATTTATTATCCATCTACCTATTATCTATCTATCCATTATCTATCTATCTATCTATCTATCTATCTATCTATCTATCTATCTATCTATCTATTATCCATCTACCTATTATCTATCTACCCATTATCTATCTACCATTATCTCTCTCTCTCTCTCTCTCTCTCTCTCTCTCTCTCTCTCTCTCTCTCTCTCTCTCTCTCTCTCTCTATCTGTCTATCTCCTATCTATCTATCTATCTATCTATCTATCTATCTATCTATCTATTCATCTATCCATCCATACATACATACATACATCCAATTATAAACATGATGTAAACCAAGGCAACATCATCGTCTTTCAGATCTAACATGGCACTCATGAATAAGGTAAAACATTGATTTTCTAAGCAATATTTCAGTTTGGGGGTTTTTATGCTAAGGTATCTTGACCTCCGTGTGTTTCTGCAGCTGAGGATAAAACACAGATGACTCAGAAAGAACAACTGCAAACACACGTGGTTTCTCCATTCCTTGTAGGCTTTGGATCAGCTTATCTTTCTTCCTGGACCAAAGCTAACTTACCCTGACCGGGTGTGTGTGTGTGTGTGTGTCTCAGTCCTCCTACTCTCTCACAGTCAGCTTCTTCCCTCTAGTCCTCGCAAGAAAAGAATCTGGGGCTTAGAAGGTTCATATTTTGTAGGAGATGAGCCTTACAAGATGCCAATACATTTATCGAAGCCAAGGACCAACCGTTTTCACTCATAGGTTTAGCAGTGCAAAATGATACATGTTAGATTTGGGTGGTGTTTTTTTCCTCTTGAGTGAGGAAACCCAGTGGAGATAATCTGCATGTAACACCCAGCTGCAGTTGGGTTTTGCCTTGCCATAACCCCAAGAAATCTATTGTTGCAGATGAGTACTCCAATATCTATTGACAACCTGTAGAAAAGTGGATGCCTCCACAGCGATCGATGATCAGGGTTCGCAAACCCTCAGAAGAAGCAAGTAGGAAAGGCAACAACAGGTTCAATGACAGTTGAGCATTTCAAGGTGAGTAATTTCACTAATTGTATTGCTTTGGCAATGCCTATATTACACTGCCGTTATTGACCCTTGCTAAATACTTTAGTAAATCACAAGTGCCTGTCTGTGAAAGTGAGGGTAAAGATTAATTGCTGACAGAGGAAGTGAGTAATCAAACAAGGCACTATGCTATGTTCCTTATGGTGTGTATTAGTTAGCTGCAGTGGTAGGATTCAGTTGGTTCGCACCAGTTCGGTAGAACTGGTAGCTAATTTTTTTGTTGCCCAGGCCCAGAATGGATTTCTGGAAGTGGCATCCACACAGAGAACTGGTTGTTCACATATTTGAATCCCACCACTGGTTAGCTGATCTGAAACCAGTTGGAGGATTTAGCAAGCTGGAGAAGGCATCATGTTTAGAATAGAATAGAATAGAATAGAATAGAATAGAATAGAATAGAATAGAATAGAATAGAATAGAATAGAATCATATATTTTCAGCATCATCTAAAGATAATTGGGGCAGCCTCAATCTTCCCTTGAGATCTGAAAATATCTTATGAAAATCCATTATCTAACAGAATAAGAGAATTGGAAGGGACTTTGGAGGTCTTCTAGTCTAACTCCTTGCTCAATCAGGAGACCAAATAGAATAGAAATTAATTAGAATAGAGTAGAGTAGAGTAGAGTAGAGTAGAGTAGAGTAGAATAGAGTAGAATTAGAATATAGAATAGAATAGAATAGAATAGAATAGAATAGAATAGAATAGAATAGAATAGAATAGAATAGAATATCTTTATTGTCATTGTCTATCCCCTTCCATACAAGGTATAGGAGACCCTATATCGTTCCGGTTTCTTCTTAAAAACTTCCAGTGTTGGAGCATTTACTGCTTCTGGAGGCAGGTTGTTCCACTGGTTAATTGTTCTAACTGTCAGGAAATTTCTCCTTAGTTCTAGGTTGCTTCTCTCCTTGATTTGTTTCCATCCGTTGCTTCTTGTCCTGCCTTCAGGTGCTTTGGAGAATAGCTTGACTCCCTCTTCTTTGTGGCAGCCCCTGAGATATAATATTGTTATTATATTGTTAGTTGTTATATGAGAAGAAATATAGGTAATAAAAATGGTTTCCAAGGGTGTGGGTGCAGTGTAGTATTTGTATTTTTATACTGTTTTTTATTTAGATTGATATGTGTTATGTTTGTATTATTTGCATTTCAACAATAATAAAAAAACAAGTTGTGGGCACTTCACCACTGGAGGTTTTTAAGAAGAGACTGGATAGTCATCTGTCTGAAATGGTATAGGGTCTCCCTCTTGAGCAAGGGGTTGGACTAGATGACCTCCAAAATCCCTTCCAGCAATATTTTGATTAAAATGGTGTGGAGGAACTGAAGTGAATTACCTGCCCCACTTTCCTTGACTGTGCTAAACAAGAAAGGACAGCAAGAAAACATGCTGTATCACGTGTAGCACACAAATACTCCCGTCTACATATGATTAAGGGAGCAACAACCATGAACTTCTATATTTTTGTAATTCTGCAAAACATATAAAAGAAGCCCAGCCTTGTACAAAGTCGAAAAATTCACTTTTCTCTGAATCTCAGCTTTCAGTTTTCTGCTTTGTATTAATTTTAAGCTCCTAGTTTTTCACTTGTAATGCCTCTTAATGCCTCAGAACTATCTGTGGATTGGCAGGGATTTTTTTTCTTAGTTTTCTACCTCCTTCCCGATTTGCAAATCTAAGATGCTTTATGCAAAACAATTTTTTTTTAAGCAGAAGAGAATTTTAAATCAGCGATGCATAATTTATACAGATCACTGAATGCCATTTTCTGTACCCCGGCAACAGGACTGCCTTTATAAAGAATTTAATTTCTGAGGTAAAAGCTACATATATTGGGGAAAAAAAAAAGATTTAGCTCTCCCAGATTCTGGGGAAAGTAAAGTCTGAGCCCCATGGGGTGGATTTTCTTTGGATCTGTCTGTCTGTCTATCTATCTATCTGTCTGTCTGTCTGTCTGTCTGTTTCTCTATCTATCTATCTATCTATCTATCTATCTATCTATCTATCTATCTATCTATCTATCTATCTATCTATCTCTATCTCTGTCTCTATCTATCTATCTATCTATCTCTGTCTATCTATCTCTGTCTATCTATCTCTGTCTCTCTCTATCTGTCTATCTGTCTGTCTGTCTGCCTGCCTGCCCCCCCTCTCTCTCTCCCTATCTATCTCTATCTCTGTCTATCTATCTATCTCTGTCTATCTATCTATCTCTGTCTCTCTCTCTGTCTCTCTCTCTCTATCTGTCTATCTGTCTGCCTGCCTCTCTCTCTCTCTCTCTATCCATCCATCCATCCATCCATCCATCCATCCATCCATCCATCCATCCATCTATCTATCTATCTATCTATCTATCTATCTATCATCTATCCAGGGGTTCTTCCTGATTTTTTTTGGTGTATTTTGATATTTTTTTCCTTTGCTTTCATTGTACACCATCTGAAGTTTTTTGGAATCAGAGAGCCTATAAATTGTATGAATCCATAAATAAATAAAACCAATAATTACCTAGACTATCTACATTGGGGAAACAGCAAAACCAAAAGTGTCAAAAATGTAATGAAGAACAGGATCCCAACCTATCTTGTTCGAATGTCTGTAGCCAGTCTGGGTCTTCAAGGTGCTGCATAAGCAGAAGAGAATTACACAGAAGCAACCATACATGAGTGTGAACTTTATGAATTCAAACACAATATGGGTTATCTATAGATTTGGGGTTGATACTGCCAGTGTTGGGGGTGGGGTGGGGTTTTCTTCTTGGTGGTTCCTTGAGTACTGTTTTTCTGTCTGTTTGTCTGGTGTTAATCCCTGCTTATCTAGGTGGGGATATTTCCGGTCTGATGAAGTTAATTGGTTGGCTAATGAAATTTCTGCACAAAGACAAGCCACCACCAGGAGCACCAAGGTTCAACCACAGTTTAAGCCTGAGCTATGGTGATGGTCTTCTACCGAAGACAGGAAACTGCTCAGTGCCTCCTTCCTTCCTTCCCACCCACATCAATCATCCATCATCATCATCATCATCATCATCATCATCATTTTATTTCATCTCATCAACTTGTATTTATCATTCGGTGGGTCAAAAGCCAAAGTATGATTCTCAAAACGCACCGTGAATTCAGCATTTGTTAATGGGAAGCCTTTCTAGTTTATTTCAGCAGGGCTTAGTAATAAACCTACAATGTTGGCTTTATAGGCAATCCTCCCAGAATGTATCTATGGAGATTCTCAATCATCCAGGTCCTGGTTATCCCAAAGGTGCTTTTCTCATGAGGCAGCTGGACTTTCTTGTTTTTCTTCGAAGACATTTCACTCCTCACCCAAGAAGCTTCTTCAGCTCTGATTGGATGGTGGAGAATGGGAGGATTTATATTTATATATACAGCCCTCCAGTGGTGGGATTCAGCCGGTTTGCACCACTTCAGCAGAACCGGTAGCTAATCTTTTGTTGCCCAGGCCCAGAATGGACTTCCACACAGAGAACTGATTGTTAACATATTTAAATCCCACCACTGCAGCCCTCTCTCAATAGAGGGGGGGGATACAACAGTCCTTGTCTCCAGTCTACAACACAGTCCTCTCAGCAATTCCAGAAAGGCTCCACACCCATTTGCGTTACTCAGGTGACCCTGAAAACACAGATAAGCCTCCAAGTAGCATTAACAACTTGCTAAAAGAATGAAAATGAACAGCTGTCTGCAGGAGTATAATTTTTTCCATTCCCCACCACTGCAGCCCTCTCTCAACAGAGAGGGAGGGATACAACATCGTCTATCTCCAGTCTATAACACTGTCCTCTCAGCAGTTCCAAAAAGGCTCCACACCCATTTGCACTACTCAGGTGACCCTGAGGATACAGATAAACCTCCAAAGGGCCTCAATGACTCTCTAAAACAGGGATCTTTGGCCCTTTTATGACTGGCTGAGGAATTCTGGGAGTTGAAGTCCACAAATCATAAAAGGGCCACGTTTGAAGTCCCCTGCTCTAAAAGAATGCAAATGACCAGCTGTCTACAAGGAGTATAAATCCTTCCATTCCCCCATCATCCATTCAGAGCTAAAGAAGCTTCTTGGATGAGAAGCGAAACGTCTTCAAAGAAAAACAAGAAAGTCCAAATTGCCTTGTGAAAAAAAAAAGCACCTTTGGGACTCCCAGGATGTGATGCATTGCAAAACCTATAGACTGAAAAAAAAGATGCTTCCGTTGTTAGGTGTTTCACTTTGCATCCAGAAACTCGGAATCATTAAAAATATTCTGTCCCAATCTCCCAAGAACTGTCATTGTCATGGTTATCATTGTCATGGTTATCATCACGGCAAATTAAACGTTCGAACACCATAATCCTTTTAGACATACTTTCCCCCCCTCCCATGGTTAATCAACTGGAACACCGTGACATAAATAACCCTGTCATGTTCTAACTATCCTGGGACAAGATAACCCAAAACCTAGGATTGAGAAGAAGGCAACCGAACGTAATACCAATAGGAAAGCAGAGTAAATAAATCATTTCCCCAGATTCTCTGGACAAAGTCGTTCTGCTCCCTGGCTTCCCCAGTATAATACTTTACACAATTTGCTGCAAGTGCTTGACTTTGTAGGTAGAGGTATTTCTTCGTGTGACAATGCATGCCTTTTATTTGTTTCTTTCATGAAAGAAAAAAAACAACAACAACCCAAAAAGTCCATGGACCGTATTTGTAATCTTGTCAGTTGCATTAGCAATTCACTGGAGATATACTGGATTTATCACAATTGCAGCTTGCTGTAGCATTCGGCTTATTTCTATCACTCTGAGTTCTGTAGCTTCAACAGGGGCCATCTGAAATATTTATCAAATTGAGAAGCTCAACAGGGACGAGCGCTCCAGAAGGCTGATCTAAAGGGATGCTTGTCATGCAATCGTTTGCTCAGGAATTCCTTGGAAAACACTTATTATTTTGCTCGGTACATGTGTCGAACTAGTTTACAGCACAGCTGTTAAAAATACTCTGACAATACAATGCCTCCTAGTATAATTAAAATGGAGATAGTGAGAAAACCAAAATAAAATAAAATAAAAAATAATAAAATAAAATAAAACAATAAAATAAATAAATAAAATAACAAAACAAAACAAAACACACTGGACAACAAAGAACTAAGAGAGAAACTCAAAACTAAACTTCCAGCTAGAACTAAGGAGAAACTTCCTGACAGTTAGAACAATTAACCAGTGGAACAACCTGCCTCCAGAAGCTGTGAATCATCGGACAGTCAGCCAGATGTTCAGACTGGATTTGGCATTTTGTCTACCTATCGAGTCCTTACCCAGGACCTGGGATAGGAGATGTGGATGTTTGATGGTATTACAGGTATCGTCGCAGGATGGAAGCAGTTCCTAATAAGGCCGCCTTTTGCAATTGACTAATGGCAAATTTGTCAATGCCAATGGTGTTCAAGTGGTACTCCAGTTGTTTTGGGATTGCACCCAAGGCGCCGATTACTATTGGTACTACCCTTGCTTGCTTTTGCCACAGTCTTTCTATTTCTATTTGTAGGTCTTTGTATTTTGTTATCTTCTCCAGTTCTTTCTCGTCTATTCTGCTGTCTCCAGGCACTGCCACATCCACTATCCAGACTTTTTTGTCTTTTTTATCGACAATTGTTAAGTCTGGGGTGTTATGTTGCAAGTGCTTGTCTGTTTGAGTTCTGAGGTCCCAGAGCAGTTTAATTTTATCATTTTCTATGACTTTCTCTATTTTATGATCCCACCAGTTCTTGCTTACAGGCAAATTATATTTCTTGCAGATCTTCCAATGCACCATTGTTGCTACTTTGTCATGCTGCTGCTTGTAATCAGTCTGTGCAATCTTCTTGCAGCAGGTTACCAGCTAATCCACTGTTTCTTCAGCTTCTTTGCATAGGCAGCACTTATTATCTGTTGCTGTCTTCTCAATTTTGACTTTATATGCATTTGTCCTTAAGGCTTGGTCTTGTGCAGCCAGAATTAGTCCCTCAGTCTCTTTCTTCAATTTTCCTGCTCTTAGCCATTGCCAGGTCTTTTTATTATCTGCTTTTCCAGCTATTTTTTTTAATGTACTGGCCATGTAGTGTTTGGTCTTCCCATGCCTCTATTCTGTTCTTCATATATTATTATTATTATTATTGTTATTATTATTATTATTAAGAATTTTCCTTGTTGAACACTTTTTGGGTGTATCTTATAGATTTTTGACTGCTAATCATGAAAATAGCCTGTAATTTGAACTATCACGTATCATTTTATAGAATTCTTCTGTTTTTACCCAATGGCAATGTAGATCCTTCTGTATCTGTTGGCTATGCTTCACACAGGAAAGAAACATATGAAAACACGGAACTGTTGCTGAAGCACATCCAGTGCACCAAATACAACTGAAATACCTGTAGACATTTAAAGGTAGGTGGAATACAGCCTGGTTATACCAAGCAGTGTTGTTACTCATGTGAATGGGAGAGTTGAGCAAGACAATTGAAATAACAGAATAACAGAATTGGGAGGGAACATGGAGGTCTTCTAGTCTAACGTCAAGCAAAAGATTTGGCTGTCCAGTCTCTTCTTAAACCCCACTCAAGAAGGACAGACAAAGGGCTGTCCAGTCTCTTCTTAAAAGTCTCCAGTGATGGAGCACCCATAATTTTTGAAGGCAAGTTATTCCACTGATGATTATTCTCCCCATCAGGAAACTTCTCCTTAGTTCTAGGTTGCTTCTCTCCTTGGTTAGTTTCCATCTGTTGCTTCTTGTCCTGCCTTCAGGTGCTTTGGAGAATAAATTAACCCCCTCTTCTTTGTGTCTGAAAAGTGAGTATGTTATACACACCTTGAAATTCTATCAGCATGACCCAACTAGTTCCAAATTTTGACCAGATATTGTTACCTTTTCATCACAAGAGTCTATAGACTCTTAGCTAGATGTAGTCTTCTCCCCCACCCACAACCTCGTATCTTTTGAGGTCCAACACAATCTAATTAATTTCCATTCTGTTTCTCGGCTCAACTCCCCAAGTCTTATGTGTCATTTTCCAAAAGCAGAGTGAAGATTTATTGACACATTCACATCCTATCTAAGCAATCCAGGAATGAGACCAGAAAAATAATGGATGCAGATTGAAATGAATCTTGCAGCTGACAAACATAATGGATGCAGAATTAAAATGAACTGTAGAGTAGCCAAGAGGGCTTATTTTAGACCTTGGAGTAGGGAAAAAAAAAACCACCTGAGTACAAAGTTGATCATCTCATATCAATTTTATCTCTGCTATGCTCTTTGATCAATAGAGGGAGACTATCATATTTTAATATCTACCCAACCATTAACTCTTCTGGACTATTTCTGCTTTAATGTTTATTTTAAAATACGTGCAGGAAAATGCATATAATAGAATCTGCCCAGTAAGAACAAAAGGTTCCCTTTTGATAAGTCCATGGGGACTTAAAAAAGATTTTTACAGTGGTAATTGGAAATTCCCACTGCCGTGATCCCTTCTTTCTTCATATTTAGGAGAAAGGTCAAAACCATGTTAATCCAGCAGCAAGTCCCATCTTTACTCGGTTTTGGTACCCCTTGTAGATTTAATTTTAACTTTTATCTGTTTCAGCTTTCTATATTGGGTTTTAACTGTGAATACTGGTTGTGTTGTTCATCACCCAGAATTCTAGTTTATTGGGGCAGTGTATAAACATGCTAAACAAGGAATAAAGCATTCATTTATTTGTAGTGGATAATTTCATCTTTTCTGGAATAAGCTTGCTGCATGCTTCTTGTTTCTTTTCTGCAGATGTTCCCCAATATAAGTTTTTGTTGTTGTTTTTTTAAAAATCTATGAAGTCAATTTGACACATGTAAACCATGAGGGAGGTGATCTTTCTTCAGTTTATCAAAACTCACTATCACAGTCCTTCACACCTTTGGCAAAGTCATCTAAAATGTAACCTCCAAAATGTCACTAATTGTTACCTGGATATTTAAAAAGCATGTGTGGATCTCATCACTGAATGCACATCAGGCAAAAAATTCAGAGAAGGCTATCTAAATTAGAATAGTAGAATAGAATAGAGATGGAAGGGAGCTTGGAGGTCTTCTAGTCCAGCCCCCTGCTCAAGCAGGAGAACCTATACCATCTCAGACAAGGCATTGTCCAGTCTCTTCTTGAAAATTTCCAGTGACGGAGCACCCATGATTTATGGAGACAAGCTGTTCCACTGGTTGATTGTCCTCATTGTCAGGAAGTTTCTCCTTAATTCCAGGTTGCTTCTTTCTTTGATCAGTTTCCAACCATTGTTTCTTGTCCTTCCCTCTGGTTCTCTGGTGAACAACCTGCCCCCCCCCTCTGCCTTGTGGCAGCCCCTCAGATACTGGAACACTGCTATCTTGTCTCTCCTATTTCTTCTTTTAGACTAGCCAAACCCAAGTTCCGCAGCCATTCTTCATACATTTTGGTCTCCTTTGATCATCTTAGTTGCTCTTTTCTGAATTTTTTTCCAATTTTTTCCAAATTCTACAGAGATGTTCTCTCCCACCGTATCCATTGGCCAGCTAAAAAAGCTCACCCAAATGTGTAAGTGTGCAATTGCCTGGCTATTCTTTAGAAATGAAACAATGTTGAGATTTTAGAAAGAGTGCAGAGAATTGCAACAAAGACGATAAGGGGACTGGAGACTAAAACGTACAATGAACGGTTGTGGGAGCTAGGTATGTCTATACCAGGGGTAGGCAACCTTGGCTCTTTTATGACTTGTGGACTTCAACTCCCAGAATTCCTGAGCCAGCAATGCTGAGGGGCAAGAGAGAGGTTTCCAAGCTGAGCCATGCTGGCTCAGGAATTCTGGGAGTTGAAGTCATAAAAGAGCAAAGATTGCTTACCCCTGGTCTAGACTAATGAAGAGAAGAAGTAGGGGTGACATGATAGCAGTCTTCCAATATTTGAGGGACTTTCAGAGATAAGAGGGAACCAACCTATTCTCCAAAGCACCTGAAGACAGGACAAGCAGTGATGGGTGGAAGCTTATCAAAGAGAGATCCAATCTACAACTAAGGAGAAATGTTGTGGCACTGAGAACAATTAATCAGTGGAGCTGCTTGTCTTCAGAAGTTGTGAGTGCTCCATTACTGGAGATTTTCAGGAAGATATTGGACAGCCATTTGTCCAGAATGGTACTATAAGGTCTCCTGCTTGAGAAGGGGACAGACTAGAAGACCTCCAAGGTCCCTTCCAACTCTTGTTATTCTGAAAAGTCCTCATAGCAGAAAAAAAGGGAGCTGCAATTCTGCAGCTTCTGGAACCGACATGTTTCCCTGTGAAAGAATATTTAAGAGTTTAGCCTGTGTTGGCAACCACTGTGCAAACATTATTTCATATGATTAAGAATAGAATCCGTTCTGACACTTTGCCATATGCTTACGTTTGCTGCCGCAACTCACTTCCTTGTGTTGTCTGGAAGACTTTTTGGTGGCAACCAAAGCAGCAGCAGTTTGGCATATTGAGGCATATTATCAACACGCTGCAGAAAGGAAGGTGTTTGTTGTGTTCCTCCAAATGATGCCTAATTGGATCTGTAGAGCAGCTTACAGTAGAGCAGTTTACAATCCTACAGATTCTGTACACCTGCTGGAGATCTGCAAGTAACCCAGTGGTGGGATTCAAATATGGGAACAACCGGTTCTCTGTGTGGATGCCACTTCCAGAAGTCAAGTCTAAGCCTGGGCAACAAAAAATTAGCTACTAGTTCTGCCGAACTTCTGCAAACCAACTGAATCCCACCACTGAAGTAACCCAACCAAGATCAAATTGTCACAAGCCACATCCAACTGGAATGAGTCTTTATATTAAAAGCTGTCTTTATCAAGCTGCAGCACCAGAGAGCTTTTATCTGCCTCGTTCACAACTGATTTCTTTTTTTATAATTCGAATTTGTGACACCGAGGGACCAGGACATATATTAGAAATAAATAATGGTACACCAAAGCTTGCTGACTCATCCATGTTTAACTTGTGGACTGTTGATGCTCACCTCAGCTCGTTCTCAAGCTTTCAAAAGATTGCATTTGTTTACCAAATAAGTAAATTTAAAAAAAAAAATGTATAACCAGGTAGGAATGGTTCATTTTCAAGATGAGGGGCTGTTTCTGCAATGCACGCATGGAGAAATAACCCATTGAATCAGATTCAAAAACTTCGGGGAAAATATAACTGCCTAGAGAACACAGTTATTAAATAGATGATGCAGAACCCTGAGCAGTTGGTGCCAAAAATTGTATTTTCTGATTAGTTGGCAAATTGGACTCTTTCTTTCTCTCTCCTTCCAGTTCTCTCATTTTAAAATCCTTCATATAAATGTATGTGTTATTTGTTTGCCACTCGTGCTGGTGTTGATCAAAATGGCCCTTGCAGGCTGTTGGGAACCAAATGTTGTTTTGACTCCACAGTGTGGTTTTCTGTTCTGGGACCTCGTGTGTTACTCAAGGTATTAATTATACATTATATTATTCAGGACAACATTATTTCTCAGGGTCGGGAGGCTTTGTGGGGGGGGGCTGGATGGAGAAAAACAGGTTCAAACTTAATCCCAGTAAGACCAATGACTGTGGAGTTTCAGCAGTGGTGGGATTCAAATATGTGAACAACTGGTTCTCTATGTGGATGCTGCTTCTGGAAGTCCATTCTGGGCCTGGGCAATAAAAAATTAACTACTGGTTCTGCTGAACTGGTGCGAACAGGCTGAATCCCACCACTGCCCCCAGTGCTCATGCGAGTGAGGCCCCATGCACCTATAATGCTCACGTGAGTGAGGCCCTGAGCACGCGCAATGCTTGCATGAGTGGGGATGTGCACCAGCCAGCCACTCACATGGCCCAGTTGCAAATAGGACACAGAATGGTAGTGGGCTGTGGCCCACAGTTTGGGGACCCATTTTAGTCCAACCCCTGCTGAAGCAGGAGACCCTACACCATTTCAGACAAGTGATTGTCTAATCTCTTCTTTAAAAACCTAGCGATGAACCACTCACAGCTTCTGGAGGCAGGTTGTTCCACTGGGTTAATTGTTCTAACTGTCAGGAAATTTCTCTTTAGTTCTAGGTTGCTTCTCTCCTTGGTTAGTTTCCATCCGTTGCTTCTTGTCCTGCCTTCAGGTGCTTTGGAGAATAGATTGACCCAGTCTCAGTCCCCTCCCACTGGATTTTCCAGACAGTCCTCACCCACTTGGACTTTACTAAGAAAGTCCAAGCTTGCTTAGTCTATAAACGCTTGACAAGATGCTTCTTAATATTGACACAATAAATATAATGTAAAAGAAGGAGAAGAGAGGAAGGAATGCAGTGGAAGAAGAAAAAAAAAGCAAGCATTGAATGACTAAGTCCTGTTTCCCAGTCAATAGATGGAACAAGGTGGTCTTCTATTGCCATGAAGCTTTTTCCTATCGGATGAGATTGCCCAGTTTCCCAGCACTCCTAGTTTCATAGCAAATATACAGTGCAGGAATCTACTATTTTCCAGAGCTTCATGCCCCGAAAACACTCTGACTTCATGCCAATGGTTCTTTCCAGCAAGAAGAGGTTAAATCCTACAGCAGGTGATGGATGACAGCTGCTCCCGAGCCCTGTCAAAAGTGAAGAAAACATTTGGTTTCTGAACTGCTAATCTGGAAGAAGAGAACTAATTTCCTTAATCATTAAAAAGGTGATTTAAGGTTAACTTTCTGGTGTGCTGATTTTGTTGCATTGCATTAAATTTAATTATTGGCTTTGCAACTCACTAAGTAAAGCATCCGTCTGTAAACAGTTTTGTTGCTTAGAATAGTAATTATAGAAAAGAACATCAAAGTTTATTAACCCAGGAAGGCAGCTGGGCCATCAGCTTTTACAATGAAAGCAAAAGGGGAAAGAAATGCATTTGCAAGAATAGTTGACAAAGGAAGTCATGGAAACCCCAACAAGCTTCTTGATTTTTTTTTTTTTTTTTTTTTTTGTATTTCCAGGACTGATTCATGCCAGAATCAGTAGATCAGAATGAAGAGTAGAGGATGCACAACCAGCTTCAATCATGCTGAGGCTCTAGTGAGGTCATTCTCAGTCTCTGACAAGAAATATGGCTTATCTATTTATGCAAGCCCAAAATTTAAGGGAGAATTTTTATAAAATGTTTTATAGATGGCACCTTGATCCACAAAAAATGTCTCGTATGTATCCTGATCTACAGCCCAAATGTTGGAGATGCGGATGTTTGGATGCTACATACTATCATATCTGGTGGTCGTGTAAAAATATAAAAGTTTTTTGGATTAAAATATGGTGGAATATTCAAAGAATTTTTAGAAGGAGGGTAAAATTTACCCCACAATTGTTTTTATTAGGTATTGTTACTGATTGTGATTCTAAAGATATTACATTGATGTTAAACTTAATCACAGCTGCAAGGTTGTTAGTAGCACAATGTTGGAAGAAGGAATTTTTACCTACTTTGCAAGAGTGGCTTTTTAAAGTTTCTTATTTGGCGGAAATGGCAAAGATTTCGGCCTTCCTGAAGGATCAATCACAAGAGAAGTATGTTGTGGTATGGAGGAAATGGATAGACTTTATATAACATAAGATGGATATGAAAAAATATTATTTAGCTTTTCAATAACTTATATTGAAAAGCTAACTCTCTTGAAAAGCCAATTATTTTTTCTTTCCTTTTTTTTCTTTTTTTCTTCTTTCCTTTTTTCTATTTCTTTTTTTTTGTATTTATTTCTTTCTATATATATTTTACCCTTAATTATTTTATAATTTGTTTAAGTAATGTATTTAGATTTGTTTATAGTTTTACACTTTACACTGAAAAGTTAATCCTTTTTTTATGTTTTTTATGCATTTCTTTTTATTCTTTTTTTTATGGTATTTATGTTTTTATATATATATATACCATTGCTAATCATTTTGTAATTCGTTTAAGAAATGTATCTAGATTTACTTATATTTTATATTTTTCTTAAGACTTTTTGAAGAAACTTTAATTAAGCTCTGGGATAGTCGGGGGAGGGAGGGGGAAGGTTGGGGAGGGTCGGTGAAAATTGTTTTGTTTTTGTTATTGTAAAATCTTAAAAAAATTCAATTATAAAAAAAGAAATATGGCTTATCTGCTAAACAAACAAACAAACAAACAAACAAACAAACTTGAAAGCAGCTCTTCTAGAGCACCATAACTGGGAACACAGGATGTTTCCTACAAGGATCCTGTTGGAAAGAGAAATTAATGTCAACAGGGTTGACAGAGGGGTCTAGGGGTCTACAATCAAGATCACGTGAAGTATTAATACCTCTTTACAATGCCTTGGTAAGGCTACACTTGGAATACTGCATCCAGTTTTGGTCACCATAATGTAAAAAAGATGTTGAGACTCTAGAAAGAGTACAGAGAAGAGCAATAAAGATGATCAGGGGACTGGAGGCTAAAGCATATAAGGAACGGTTGCTGGAATTGGGTATGTTTAATTTAATGAAGAGAAGGACGAGGGGGGACATGATAGCAGTGCTCCAATATCTCAGGGGCTGCCACAAAGAAGAGGGAGTCAAGCTATTCTCCAAAGCACCTGAAGGCAGGACAAGAAGCAACGGATGGAAACTAATCAAGGAGAGAAGCAACCTGGAAATAAGGAGAAACTTCCTGACAGTTAGAACAATTAACCAGTGGAACAACCTGCCTCCAGAAGCAGTGAATGCTCCAATACTGGAAGGTTTTAAGAAGAGACTGGACAGCCATTTGTCTGAAATGGTATAGGGCTTCCTGCCTGAACAGAGGTTTGGACTTGATGACCTCTAAGGTCCCTTCCAACTTTATTGTTATTGTTGTTGTTGTTGTTGTTGTTGTTGTTATGGATCATCACACAGTCAGCCAGATGTTCAGATTGGATTTGGCATTTTGTCTACCTATCGAGTCCTTACCCAGGACCTGGGATAGGAAGTTGTGGATGTTTGATGGTATTACAGATATCATCGCAGGATGGAAGCAGTTCCTAGTAAGGTCGCCTTATGCAATTGACTAATAGCGAATTTGTCAATGCCAATGGTGTTCAAGTGGTGCTCCAGTTGTTTTGGGATTGTACCCAAGGAGCCTATTACTATTGGTACTACCCTTGCTTGCTTTTGCCACAGTCTTTCTATTTCTATTTGTAGGTCTTTGTATTTTGTTATCTTCTCCAGTTCTTTCTCGTTTATTCTGCTGTCTCCAGGCACTGCCACGTCCACTATCCAAACTTTTTTGTCTTTCTTATCGACAAGTGTTAAGTCTGGGGTGTTATGTTGCAGGTGCTTGTCTGTTTGAATTCTGAAGTCCCAGAGCAGTTTAATTTTATCATTTTCTATGACTTTCTCTAGTTTATGATCCCACCAGTTTTTGCTTACAGGCAAATGATATTTTTTGCAGATCTTCCAATGCACCATTGTTGCTACTTTGTCATGCCGCTTCTTGTAGTCAGTCGGTGCAATCTTCTTGCAACAGCTTACCAAGTGGTCCACCGTTTCTTCAGCTTCTTTGCATATAGGGTTTCCTGCCTGAGCAGAGGTTTGGACTAGATGACCTCTAAGGTCCCTTCCAACTTTATTGTTGTTGTTGTTGTTGTTGTTATTATTATTATCTCACCCAGCCAACTCACCCCAGCTGACTTGCCCCAGTCATCTTGCCAACTCACCATGGGACAATTCAATACAGGATAACTCAGTGCAGGATAATTCAAGAGATGGACATGGTCTTGACTTGTTTCAGCTTTGAGCCTTCTCAGGTTAGATGTCCTTGAGGATGGGATGAGCTGCAATTCTACTTGTCCCTCTCTTGAGTTATCCCATGTTGAATTGTCCCATGGTGAGTTGTCCTATGGTCAGTTAGCCATGGGGAGTTGGCTGTGGCGAGTTGGCCGGGATGAGTCAAATGGGGCAGGTTGTCCCACTCTATTGACATAGCACTTGGGTTTCCCTCACCTATTTATAAAGAACATGTGTACACATATGTGAATGTGTGCAGATATATGTCTACATCTCTGTAAAAATAATACGTGTGCATGGATATATTTTTCCTACCCTGCACACAGACTATTACATGATTATTTAAAAAGAAAGGGCCATTTTGATCGTGGTCAAGATGGCCTATGGAAATAACTTTAAGTGCCTGGAGGAAGCTAGCCACTATAAATACTTAGTCATCCTTCAAGGTGATAGTTTCAAGAACACTGATGTCATGAAGAAGGTCAAAAATGAATACATCGTGAAAGTGAAGAAGATCTTGAAGTCCATTCAAAAGATTTTTAAAAGGAAGATAAAGTTCACCCCTCAATTATTCCTATTGGGTATCTTTGTGGATTTAAATGACAAAGAAACTACTTTGATGTTGAATTTATTAACTGCAGCAAGGTTATTAGTAGGCTCGTATTGGAAGAAGGACTCGTTGCCTACTTTAGAAGAATGGATATTTAAAGTTTCTAACTTTGCAGAAATGACAAAAATTTCTGCTTATTTGAAGGATCATACACAAGAAAGATATATTATTGTATGGAGAAGATGGATAGATTATATTCAGAAAAATATTGGACTATAAAGTTTCATTTATTTTATGAGTAAATTTTATAGTAACTGTTGTAGAGATTTGTTTATATGTCTTAATTTAAGGGGAGTTAAAGGTTAAGTATGATGTTTTTTTTTCTTTCTTTTTTCCCCTTTTTTATTATTGTTAACCTTCTTATTAATAACCCTGTACTCTGCTCTGGGAAGCGAGGGAGGGAGGATTGAGGGTGGGTGGGTGGGTGAGTGGGTGGGTAATGATAATATAGTCATGGCAAATGCTTGGGCATTTCCCCTATGCTGCGTTCATGTGTGTGAGAGGGATGAGAGGGGAGGAAGGAGTAGGGAGGAAGTAGGATGGTTAGAGGAAAAAGGGAGGGGAAGAGAGTAGGAGGGGAGGAGAGAAAGAGGAGGGAAGTAGGGAAGGTTTAGAGAGGGTGGACGCAGCCTGGGGGGAATGGGCAGGCGGTACCAATGGTTAATTGTATTTTGTATGAATAAATGGAAAATAAAAACTTTTTTTAATAAAAAAAGAAGATCTTGAAGTCCAAACATAATGCAGGAAATGCCATCACCATATTTAGTGATTGATGTGGATTTGATGTGGCTGAATAGCTGCTAAATGATTGGAAGGGTATGTGCTAGCAATCTCTCTTTTTGTCTGTTTTTTCTACCTCTATCTTCTCTGTGTCTGTCTCTATGTCCTTGTCTATATCCATGTCATGTCTATATCCATGTCATGTCTATGTCCATGTCTACATTCATGGTGGAAGCACATTTTTGCTGCTCTGACAATTATTGCTTCTCAGCTTGCCAATGAACTTGGAGAGAAGGAAAGGGATCAGAATGAAGATCAAGAAAGCAGACTGTGAGAACCAAGGACAGCTTACCAGGTATCTGGCCAGACCTAGAGACACTTTCTCATAACAATATTTTTCCTCATGACCTGATCAAGAAGGAGGAGGGGGGATTTCATACTTTTACTATAGGGGATTGCGTGAGGTTTTGCCAGAGTTGGTTCTGCTTGCATGCGTGCCAAAATGGTGTACTCAATAAAATTTTACATTAAGAGTTTGGAAAGCCTCAAAGGTGTTTACTTGGTTGAATTCATCAGTCAGAACCTTGACAGTACAGTCCATGTCCATCGGCATCTCCATCTCCATCTATCTCCATCTTTCTTTAGCTGCCCAATGATGTTTCTTTTACTTATATGCCCCCTTCCCTACTTTTCTCTGGCACATGACAAAGTTGGAGCCAGAACGTTAGTTCAGGAATACGTTGCTTACAGAAAGCTAACCACATTCCTTGGCTTGCCATTCTGCAGGTGTCTACTGCAATTTTTGTCAAAGCACTCAGGAAAATGTGTTTACCTGAGCAGATATCCAATAGGGCACTCTTTCCAAAGAGATTGCTTTTCCTCCTTCTTCACCTGGGGAAACAGGGAAAGGCTGGTGTAGGATGTAGTTATTCTTATAGGCATAAAGCAATTTCTGGACAATAACTGTAATTAGTCTTGCCTTTGCTTTGACCTGATTAAACAAGGACAATGATGACACCACTCTTTCATGTGCTTAGACAGGCGGGCCTTTCATACAGTACAATATCTGTTGGCAGCTGAGTTAATTATAATGTAACTCAATGCATTTCCTTCAAGAGAAA
This sequence comes from Crotalus tigris, assembly GCF_016545835.1. Lineage (NCBI taxonomy): Eukaryota > Metazoa > Chordata > Lepidosauria > Squamata > Viperidae > Crotalus > Crotalus tigris. The sequence goes on along the minus strand of NW_024098317.1, from coordinate 345,580 downwards.
AATATTTAAAGGAATTAAAGAAAAAAAAGGACTTTGCTGAAAGTTGTCAGGGTCTTTCTTGACATTGTGAACAAGCGTATCTACCATCTCAGAAATGTGTTAACATACCCTAATTTCTCTCTCTTCCCCCTCCTCTGCTGCATTCCCTCCCTTCTTCAGATCCTAGGAGACATACACATCACACTGGCCAACACGAACATCCATACATCTGTTTTCGGTGCATCTTCCTTTGATGAATGTGAGAAAGATGCAGAAGCTGATGGCAATGATCATCAGAGATGCCTCTAATAGTGCTAAATTAATGGGGTTGGGATACACAAATCACTGAAATGGCAACAAAGCCTTTGATCTATTTCTTCTCCTCCTTCTCCCTCTTCCCTGCACCCCTCTGAATTAAAATCTGACACTGAAGTTCCAAAATTAATCCTGAACTAGATGGGTGTTTATGTGTACAAAACAGCCATATTTAGGTAATTAATGTCATTGCAAATCTCTACATGCAGCACTATATCTTATCTTTTTGGAGGGAGTTCATTTCAAAAAAAGCATAGTTGTTTTAAAATTAAAATCTGAGGGAGACAAATGATTAAGAAGTATGAAATATAAGTCAATAGTATTAAGTCTTACTAGATCCAGTTTTAATTCCAGCACACCATAAAAAGCTAATTATTATATAATTTCCACAGCAGATGGCAATACCCAAAAAAACTTATTCATGCTTAAAAGCTAAGCAGGGTCAGTCTTGGTTAGTAACTGGATGAGAGACTGTTAGAAATATCTGGGCTGCAGGCTACAATGTGAAGTTGAAAAACAGCTTGGAAGGAGGTAGTTCCAAATCTGGATTTGGGCTGATGTCATTAGGGTCAACACAGGGTACTTTAGATTGATGTTGTTGTTTATTGTGTGCATGTATCCCCATTCTTTTGCCACCATTTTAATTTTCTAAAAAGTGATATGTGATATGTGAGTGATTTCTTTCCCATCTGGTTACATTTTAATTCAAACCAGACTGTATCATAACCTTCTCAAAATAGCTATCCCTCTGGTCACTTGCATGGGATGTTCAGAGTTGGAATATGTCAAGGTAATGATTTAGAAGCTAACCAGCTTGTATAATGTGAGATGAATGATGCAATGTTAGGAATGACTCAGCAGGAGTCTGTATCCCTTTAAGAGCTTGAGTATAAAAGGGAAGGCCTTTTTGGAGTCTTTCTCTCTTGTCCATTTCCTGCTGTAACTGCTGTGTGTTGGATCTTGCTGAATTATCACCACGTGTATGTTATCTTGTTTCTAGTGTATATTTGTAGATAGTGTAATATAAACCAACATTTAAATACAAACCACTGTTTACAGTATTTACTCCTGGGTTACCTCAGTGCAGTAAAACTGTGCATGCTCTGACAAAATAGGAATATCATGGCTAGATTAAGCTTCACAAGAAGATATAGGCTCATACAAAGCTTTCTTCAATAAAATTAGTTTTCGTGTTGGTCCTAAACTAGCCAATCCAGAGTGAGGTATAAGACTTGTGGAGTATGACCACTTATCCATCCCACAGTAGATGTTTACCAGATGGAACCAACATACCCCAGATAAGTCAACGAGACTCAACACATCTAGTTTGGCCTTGGTCCTGTATATCTATCTCCAGAGCAATAAAATTAAATAGTCATTGACTGAGATTGATGGCCTTAGAAATTGAACCAATAAATAAATAAATATCCAAAAGCTAAAGAAACTTCTTGGTTGAGAAGTGAGATGTCTTCCAAGAACAAAGTCCAGTAGCCTCTTGAAAAAGTACTGTTGGGACAAATATCCAAATGTTTAGTTTCTTAGCAACTCAGAGGTTAATGTCAAAGTATATATCCATAACAGCTACCATCATACTGTATGATGAATGGTTGAGGGAGCTAGAATCTAGCCCAGTGATGGGATTCAGCCAGTTCATACCAGTTTGGCAGAACTGGTAGCTAATTTTTTGTTGCCTAGGCCCAGAATGGACTTCCGGAAGCAGCATCCACACAGAGAACCATTTGGATATTTGTCCCAACAGTACTTTTTCAAGAGGCAACTGGACTTCCTGGTTTTTCTTGGAAGACATCTCACTTCTCATCCAAGAAGCTTCCTTAGCTTTTGGATATTTATTTATTGGTTCAATTTCTAAGGCCATCAATCTCAGTCAATGACTATTTAATTTTATTGCTCTGGGGATAGATATACTGGACCAAGGCCAAACTAGATGTGTTTAGTCTCGTTGACTTATCTGGGACATGTTGGTTCCATCTGGTAAACATCTACTGTGGGATGGATAAGTGGTCACACTCCATAAGTCTTATACCTCATTCTGGATTGGCTAGTTTAGGACCACCAGTGATCTAGCCTTACCAAAGAGATCAAAGACATGATCACTGTCTTCTAGTTTCCAAGGGGCTGTCACAGACAAGAAGGGATTGACTTATTCTCCAAAGGACAGGAAATAATGGATGGAAGCTTGTTAAAGAAAGATCCAGCCTAGGAACAAGGAGAAATTTTCCAACAGCGAGAACAATTAATCAATGGAATAGCATGCTTCCTGGGAGTTATGAAGTGCTCCATCACTGCACGTTTTCAAAAATAGACTGGACAGCTCTTTGACAGAGATGGCATAACATCTCCTGCTTGAGCAGAGGCTGGACGAGAAGATCTCTGATTCTACCTTCTATAGTTGCCCAAAAGGAAGGTAGAGTTGACGTTAAGGCAGTGGTTCTCAACCTTTTTAATGCCACGACCCCCCAACCGGTCGTAAGTCGAGGACCACTCAACCGGTCGTAAGTCGAGGACTATTCAACTGGTGCAGCACCGTTTGCAGAATGGGACTTTTGGCGGGCTCAGCAGAGCAGAGACAGCCTGGACAATTCCTATTGGCTTTTGAAAGCCAATAGAATTAGACTCTATTCAAGAGAGCCTATTCTATTGGCTTTCAAAAGCCCATAGAATAAAAGGGAGTAGCACAGCTAAGGAAAAGGGGGAAAAAATGGCGGACTGCATTGTTTGGCAACCTCCGTGAAATGGTCGTTCGACCCCAAATGGGGTCCCGACCCACAGGTTGAGAACCACTGCGTTAAGGTGACCCCCATGAAAGTTATATTATAACAAATCACTCCTATTTTAAAATAAATTATTGAGGCAGGGAAAAATGCTTTAGTTTTCCTTTCAGATAATTGGAGAATGAATTATTTTTCATTTCATTTTTCTCCCATTTGCTGATGAATAATAAAAGAAGGCCAAAGACTAATAATTGTATAAGTGGTATGCTTTTTTTTTCTCTCTCCTAGCTTGACAATCTAATGAGAAACAGAGCTGAGTGAGTGCTTAATTCATCCCTTCTTAGAAACTTGTGACCTGCTCCAGTCATCAAATGGAAAAGTACATTTTTGTCTGTGATTTTTTTTTGGGTGGGGGGGGTGTTCAGTTAACCCAGATGAGAGCAATAACCTTGAAAGACATTGTAGCAGGAGATAAGGAAAAAAGAATTTGGCCTATGCCAGAAAATCAAGTGGATGGCTCTTGGTCAGTCATTACTGTCTATTTCAGCTTAATTAAAAATAAAGTCCTAAATACAGTGAAAATGTTAAAAAAAATGTAAACTTACAAAATAATAGAGTTGGAAGGGACTTTGGAGGTCTTCTAGCCAAACTCCTTGCTCATGCAAGAGATCCTACACCACTTCAGACAAGTGCCTGCCCAATCTCTTCTTAAAGACCAGTGATGGAGGCAAACCATTCCATTGGTTGATTGCTCTAACCATTAGGAATTTTCTCCTTAGTTGTAAGTTGCTTCTCTCCTTGATTAGTTTCCATCCCTTGTTTCTTGTCTTGCCTTCTGGTGCTTTGGAGCATAGGTTGACGCCCTCATGATAACAGTTTTCCAATATCTCAGGGGTTTCCACAAAGAAGAGGGAGTCAAGCTGTTCTCCAATGCATCTGAAGGCAGGACAAGAAGCAACGGAAGGAAACTAACCAGAGAGAAGCAACCTAGAACGAAGGAGAAATTTCCTAACAGAACAATTAAACAGTGGAACAACCTGCCTCCAGAAGCTATAAATGCTCCAACAATGGAAGATTTTGAGAAGAGACTGGACAACCATTTGTCTGAAATGGTATAGGATTTCCCGCCTGAGCAGGGGGTTGAACTAGAAGACCTCCAAGGTCCCTTCCAACTCTATTATTATTAGTGTTATTGTTATGATAGATAGATAGATAGATAGATAGATAGATAGATAGATAGATAGATAGATAGATAGATAGATAGATACTATAAATAGATAGGTAGGTAGGTAAGTAGATAGATAGATAGATAGATAGATAGATAGATAGATAGATAGATAGATAGATAGATAGATAGATAGGTAAGTAGATAGATAGATAGATAGATAGATAGATAGATAGATAGATAGATAGATAGATAGGTAGGTAGGTAGGTAGGTAGGTAGGTAGGTAGGTAGGTAGGTAAATAGATAGGTAGGTAAGTAGATAGATAGATAGGTAGGTAGGTAGGTAGGTAGGTAGATAGATAGATAGATAGATAGATAGATAGATAGATAGATAGATAGATAGATAGATAGATAGATAGATAGATGGAGAAATTTACTGTCAGTGAGAAGAATTAATCAGTGGAACAACCTGCCTCCAGAGGTTGTGAATGCTCCAACACTGGAGGCTTTTAAGAAGTGATTGGACAACATTTGTCTGAAATGGTGTAGGGTTTCCTGCCTGAGCAGAGGGTTGGACTAGACGACCTCCAAAGTCCCTTCCAACTCTTTTATTCTATTCTATGTTCTTCTTTGTGGCAGCCCCTCAAATATTGTAATGTAAGGTAAACATAGATAGCACAGACATAGATGGCATAAGTGGAAAAATGCTAAAGTAGGGGTGTAATTTGCCTATGAAGTATGACATCTGAATAGTTTAACTTGTGTGTGCAGATAGTTGGAAGAATATTACTGTTCTCCTGTACAAAGGGAGAAGTAATGCAATAATAAATGTAGAACTCCAGCGAGATTAGTTTGTTAAAAATGCCTGAGAAGAAGCACAGTTGGAAATTGGTGCTGAAAGCAGTAAGAATAGTATGTGATGGAAGTCAAATGAAGGTTCAACACTGAACAAAAAATAGGACAATAATGCATGATGTTTCCTTGGTTGCTTAATGAATTCATGAGGTGAAGAAGACATGTTTGTGGTGATGTTAAAGGTATATTGTTTGGGGAATGAGGGCGGTGTGCAGTTTTAATGCAAGCAATGCAATTTTGTTGGCTGAGAAACTCAGGGAGCTGCAGGGAATGTCACATATATTGTGCAATAAGGAGTATGCATCTGAAAAATAATGGATCAATGACCAGGATAATTGTATCTGATAGAAGAAATGAGCTGAGTGATTCCAACGTATACATAAATGGTGAAAAATAGGAGTGAGTAAATGAATATGTGTGTTTTGGTTCAATGTTTGCTAAAGACAGGAAGATGGATGGGAAGCGCTTAAGACATGCAAATACTGCTAGAAAGTTAGGAGGATGTGATCTGTGTAAAGAAGTCAGTACTTTGCAAGAAACAAAAAAATACTTCTATGCATCTGCATAAATTGTTATGAATTTTGCATTATCCAAAGAAACTTAAAAGAAATTGAAATGCAGCCAGAAAGTGATATTTAAGAAATACAGTGGGTGGAACAAGAAGCTATGGGATCCAGACAGAATGAATATGAACTATGTGGGTCAAACAGGAAGACACCTATCAACCAGACTTTTTGGCCGTCAAAAGACATGACCCACTATCCTTCATGTCCGTCCACAAAGACTCAGAAGAACACAAATTTGATCTAACCCAGACCAAAGTTGTAACCCAGGCAAAATCAAAGAGAGAAAGAGAATTCCTCAAAGACTGGTTTTCCACCAATAAGGCAATAAACAGACACATTGACATCGAGCCAATCTACCAACCACTGAGAATGAAAGAACCCCACCCCAGAGCAACAAAAACCATAGCCTTCCACAAAAAAATGGACCACATCTCAACAATGACAGCCAGCCAAACAACCCAAAACCAGACCATAACTGAGAAGCAACCAAATGAACACCATTTGCATCACACAGATGATACTTAAACACCAAACACTATGGCTCAGCAACAATCAAGATTACGTGCAGTGTTAATACCACTTTACAATGCCTTGGCAAGGCCACACTTGGAATACTGCATCCAGTTTTGATCATCACGATGTAAAAAAGATGTTGAGACTGTAGAAAGAGTGCAGGGAAGAGCAACAAAGATGATTAGGGGACTGGAGGCTAAAGCATATAAGGAACAGCTGCTGGAGTTGGCTACGTCTAGTTTAATGAAGAGAAGGGCGAGGGGTGACATGATAGCAGTGCTCCAATATCTCAGGGGCTGCCACAAAGAAGAGGGAGTCAAGCTATTCTCCAAAGCACCTGAAGGCAGGACAAGAAGCAACGGGTGGAAACTAACCAAGGAGAGAAGCAACCTGGAAATAAGGAGCAACCTGGAAATTGTTCTCCTGACAGTGAGAACAATTAATCAGTGGAACAACATACCTCTAGAAGTTGTGAATGCTCCAACACTGGAAGTTTTTAAGAAGAGACTGGACAGCCATTTGTCTGAAATGGTATAGAGCAGTGGTTCTCAACCTTTCTAATGCTGTGACTCCATAATACAGTTCCCCATGTTGTGGTGACCCCCAAGTGGGTGTGGCCACCAATAAGAGGGAGTAGGACAACTAGGGAAAAGGGAAAAAAATGGCGGACAGCGTGGTTTGGCGACCCCCGTGAAATGGTCGTTCGACCCCAAATGGGGTCCCGACCCACAGGTTGAGAACCACTGGTATAGAGTTTCCTGCCTGAGCAGGGAGTTGGACTAGATGACCTCCAAGGTCCCTTCCAACTTTTATTGTTGTTGTTGTTGTTGTTGTTGTTATTATTATTATTATTATTATTATTATACAACAAACAGCCAATCAAACAGCCTGAAACCAGACCATCATTCAGCAACATCCGGACAAACAATATCCACACCAATTTGCATCAATCAAAAAGGTATTTAAAGGCCAGTGCTCTGACAGACGAGCCCAATTCAAAGCTCACTGAAGACGTTCTCCTCAGATGGAGATGAAATGTTTGTGATCAATTTGCCAAGCTCGGAGATCAAAGCAAGAGCCCAGAATCAACATGAATTAAAGACCAATGTAGTAAAAAGAACACTGGGTAATGGGATGCATCGATAACAGAGAATGATCCAATTGTAAAACAAATTTGTAATAGAAGAGTGAATGGATCAAGAGGAAGGAGACGATTGAAAAAAGTTGTAGCTGGATTGAGATGAGGTGATCCTCAAAAGAGATTGGAAAATTGCTTGTCTGAAATAGTATAGGATCTGCTGCTTGAGCAGAGGACTGGACTACAAGACCCCCCCAAGGTTTTTTCTGTTATTCTGCTATTCAGAGATAGGTGTGTATTTTCAACAACAAAAATAATGTATTAGGGCAATGCATGCGTGTGTGTGTGTGTGTGTTACTGAGAGATAATGGTGATCAGAATTTTCCACGTGGTATATTTTTCCCCCAACATTTTGTTATTTCTGTATCTGGTTATCTGCTCTTAGTCATTCTTCAAAATTATTATTTGCTACACTGCCTTTTTACTTTTGGTTTGGTGATCTTGAAAATTTAACGAACTATTATTAATGATAATGGTGGTGGAATAAATTAGATATGGCAAGAGGCCTTTTTTTTTTTTAAAAAAAAAAAAACACAATCTCATTCCTCTAATACTACTATCTTATACTTCTTACTCCTTTTCTACCTCCTACATCCTGAAAGGGAATTATTTGATGGATAGGAATATTTGTATGTAGCAATCTTGAGTGTGCAGAACCTAGAACTAAGGTGAAATTTCCTGACTGTGAGAACGGTAAACTAGTGGCATGGCTTGCCTTCAGAAGTTGTGGGTGCTCCATCTCTTGAGACTTTAAAAAAGAGATTGGACAACCTTTTGTCTGAAATGGTGTAAGGACTCCTGCTTGAGCAGGCAGTTGGACTAGATGACCTCCAAGGTCCCTTCCAACTCTGTTATTCTGAAAACATTGACTGTACCCAATTCAAAATCCATTTACTACTACTATTTGCATCATTTCCCAATGATTTATTCACTGTCTAGAAATCAGCTTCCCTATTCAAATGAAATAAACACGAAAGTGAAGCTTTTGCTCATCACAACACTTCAAATCTCCTCTGTCTACATCCCAAAGAAAATGTGAATTAACACACAAATTTAAAATGGTTTTGGCTTGATCTGCTAACCCTTTTCAATTTGGTCTGGTGAAGCCTTCCAAAACCCTTGTACTTCTGTGCTGTAGTATGATCGCCGCAGGCCTGCTTTTGGGGAAAAAAAATGCCTATTAAATTAAAATTCAACTGGCTCCAAATGTAGCAGGGCCATATAATTGACTGGGCCGATTAGAAGAAATATGATACTTCTTTGGTTTAATAACTGATCTATTTCTTTGAAAAACTCATATACACCTTGGAACACTAATATTTGAAAGGTTTCATTCTAACATGTATGTCTGGAATGGTGTCCATTGTCCAGCATAACCAACATGGAAGTCATAGTAATATAAGAAATGTTTTCTTAAGGACAACTCTCAGATTTTGAAACACTTTATCCTGAAAGTCAAGTTTGCTTTCTGTTGTCCTTCTTCAGGAAAGCAAAGTCATGTTATTGGAACATAGTCTGGATATTTAAACCGATTAAGCACCATAACAACCTTTCCCTTGAGTCATTTCATTCTATCTTACTTCATGCCTATGTTTTAAATGTTACATTTTTAATGGCTGTTCAGCCAGTTAGAAATGAAGAAGCTTCTTGGATGAGAAGTGAAAGCTTTAAAAAACAACAATAAGGAAGTCCAGTTGTCTTTTGGAAAACAGCACCTGTAAGGACCCACCCCACTTTGCATCTTAAGAAGACAGAACTCTTGGAATAATTCTTCCAACAGGCATCCTTTATTAAGAGAAAATGGTTGCAGGCGTTCTAGACAGGACTTGGGGTCCAAGCTCTCCCATTCAAGGTTTAAGGGGTTCCCCAGTAGTCCCACCCAATCAGCTCCCTCTTCCAGCGACATTTTCAGGCATTACAATCCCATCCCCTTTTCCTTTCTGCTGGCTGGCTGGAGACTTCAAAGAAAACTACATGAAAGGTAATCGCTCCATTCTTATGGTTAGTTCTTTTGGCAATACACACAATCAGCTGCTTTGAAGTGTACCGAAGAAAGTGAGGGCCATAAAGCCCCTTTGTTCATCCCCCTTCCCTTCATTGTATGGCAGAATCCATAGAAGGCAGAAATGGGTTTTTTTATAATTGATAACTAGAGATGAAATATAATTAATATAATTGGATTCTGACAGCACCTATGGAACCAACCATGACTTGGATGATTGAGAATCTCCATAGACCAGGGGTCTTCAAACATGACCTTTTTATGACTTGTGGACTTCAACTCCCAGAATACCTCAGCCAGCGTGCCTGGTTGAGGAATTCTGGGAGTTGAAGTCCACAAGTCATAAAAGGGCCAAGTTTGAAGACCCCTATCTTAAATCTAACAAACAAAATGGAGGCTGGCTGAGGAATTCTGGGAGTTGAAGTCCACAAGTCATAAAAGGGCCAAGTTTGAAGATCCCTGGCCTACATTATTCAAATAATCTTTCATTCTTGGCCACCTTAAACAGTGAGTAAATGACAGAGAAATGTATCCACATGCACGAGACAGTTATCTCATATGGCTAAGCAGAAGTCAAGTGATCAGATTGTGAATTCACAGTGTAGTTCAAGGTATCAATCAGTTCAGGTTAAACCTCTCCAACATTTTAATCTTTTCTTCAAAATTAATGACTTTGATTCTAAAAGTTCAAGCAGTCAAAACTTGACCCTCTTCTCTTCAATTCCACTGGAATATTAGTGCAACTAATCTTTGAGATATTTCACTATTACTATCAGGCAACTGCCATTCATTGTAGAATATGCAATTCCATTTCTTCTTCAGAAATATTTATTAGCAAGTTATTCCCATTAAGTTGCTGGGTTGTTGTTGTTGTTTTGGTGGTTATTGTTTGTTTGCTATTACATTTTATTTTAAAAAAACACAAGACGATAGTTTGTTCCCCTCAGAAAAAAAAAATGGTTGTGTTGAGTATGATCTTTGTGAGGAAAAGGGTCTGGTTTTCTTGGTTTTTATTGTGTGGCTGTTAATCCATTTCAAAAAGTATTATGCTAATTATAACAGTTCGTTGCTCGCTCGGCATTTGAATTGCTCATTTCCAAAGGTTTTTTTTCTTCCCCTTCTCTAAATTGTAATCTGTTAATTACTTGTTTAATGGAGTGTGTAATTACCTACTTTAAGTTAGGAAACTGTTTCCATTTCAAAGTGAGAAACCCATTCCTGAAATGAAAGCATGTAAATGCAGTTCCTTCCAGATATAGTCTAAAACACTTTCATTCTATAATGGCTTCAGTCGCTTAGAAAATAAATTGGTGCCTGCCGTCTCTATTACATGCAGCAGGACTGTTTATTAGAAAATGTGCAAAGGGTTTTGTGTCAAGAGAAAATGCCTCCTCAACTCAACAACCTTTATTGGAACAAGAAAGCCGAATTGGGTGCATGCTTTAATCTTCCTTTCACTGGGAAATTTTCTGTGGAATACTTGGTCTTCACAAGTCTGAAGGTTTTAGGAATATGTATATTCTTAAAACAGGAGTAGAACTCATTGTATCCTGGTTTCTAGTTCAGCACCTTAACCACTGCACCACACTTACATACATGTCTACTTACATTCAGTGGTGGGATTCAGCCAGTTCGCACCACTTTGGCAGAACTGGTAGCTAATTTTTTGTTGCCCAGGCCCAGAACGGACTTCCGGAAATGGCATCCATACAAAGAACTAGTTGTTTGCATATTTGAATCCCACCACTGCTCACATGTAAGTTTGTTGTGGTAGTTAAGGTGCTGGACTAGAAACCAGGAGCTGGTGAGTTCTAGTCCTGCTTTAGCATCAAAGGTAGCTGGGTGACTTTCTTTCTTTTCTTTCTTTCTTTCTTTCTTTCTTTCTTTCTTTCTTTCTTTCTTTCTTTCTTTCTTTCTTTCTTTCCTTCCCTCCCTCCCTCTTTCTTTCCTTCCTTCTCTTTCTTTCTTTCTTTCTTTCTCTTTCTTTCCTCCTCCTCCTCCTCCTCCTCCTCCTCCTCCTCCTCTCTTCTTCTTCTTCTTCTTCTTCTTCTTCTTCTTCTTCTTCTTCTTCTTCATCTTCTTCTTCTTCTTCTTCTTCTTCTTCTTCTTCTTCTTCTTCTTCTTCTTCTTCTTCTTCTTCTTCTTCTTTCCTTCCTCCATAGCCTACTTCACCAGGGTGTTACTTTGGAGAAATAGGAAGAGGAGGAAGGAATATTATGCATGTTTGCCACTTGAGTTATTTATACAGTAATACTAATGGGATAAACATCTCTTAAGTAAAGAAATATATTAAGTATAATTTCATTGGATCGTTTCTCCTAGTTCCCAATCTATGTAACCTGGCTGGAAACCAACATTCCATAACCCATACCAATTCATCAAGACCATTTTCACAGCAGTACTTTGATTTCCCTGTTTTGGCTCATCATTTTGAAACCAAATTAGGAAATGCAAAGTGCCTGTAAGAATGAAGAAGCAAATACATTGCAGCGGTATGTGAATATAAGGCTGTCTGGAAGAGAGAAACCATACAAAACAAACTGCCATCGGTTTATCAGAATAATATTAGAAAATGCTGGAACTTGACGGACTACCAGACAGTGAAATTCAACCTTCTGCTCAGTGCAGGAATACAAATTAAAGCAATGTTGACCGTTGACTATTTTGACTGTGTTGGAACACCTCTAGGTTAGGGAAGCTCAGCATCTCTTAGGTCAGGAAGGATGGGTTGTCTTCTCTGCAAAATTCAATTATTTGAATTGATTGACAGAAGGACCCCGGCATCTCAGGTAAGAATTTTACAAACTCTGAGCTTCTTTTGGCACGAAAAGCATATCCAGCGTTATAAAGTTACAACCTTTTACCTCCAACAGCCCAGCTAGTAAATAATAAACTGAAAATGAGGCCAGCTGACATGATATGGCTCCCTCATTATACTCATGTGCTTGGAAACTGTAAAAGTAAGCTAGTTCTGGAGATAGTTGCAGTTCACCAGGATTCTGTTCTTACCAGGAATGTCATTCAGAATAGATTTTTTTAAAAAAAGTTGTTCCAGTTAAATATTAGAAGTTGGGTCTTCTTTGGAAGTATGTCCAGAATATTATCATCAGGTGAATAATTAGCTCGTTAGTAGTAAGGATAAGAAACTGTTTTGCTGGTTTACAGCAGACGCCCTCCATCCAGAATATTGATGAGTGGTGTGCTTATTTATTTATTGCCGTTGTATATTGCCAAATCAAGGAAGGGACTCTGAGTAGCAAAACCTATCCAGTGTGGTTTAATTGTAACACAAGAGTGTTACAATTAACACATCCACAACAAATACATTAAGTTATAATTAAGTATCATATGATCTTGATGACCAGTAATGATTAATCTTTACATCGTTTATATCAGTTGCAGCTTCCAGGTTGTGTCCTACTGCACGGAAATATCCCAGATGATTACCAAATATTTTGGTAATTGCAAGAGATTTGTGCATGGGGGTGAAGGTTCAATTGGAGCAATGCTAAAATCATCTGCCATGCTACCACCAACCATGCTCGTGAGTTCATCAAAGCCTGGAAGTCCACAAGCAGTGCCATCAACAGACACATCGACTTACCACCAGCCTACAAACCCCTCAGGATCCAAATCAACCACACAGCCAACCAGAGACAGCACCAACCCTCAACCATCCCACGCAAGCCCCCCTTCCACTAGCAATTCACCTCCCAATGACCCTGACCTGATGTAACCTCCCCATCACAAGACTCATCACAAGCCTCGCACTGATGACTCACACCTGACCCATCACAAGACCCTCACTTGACATACCCACATCTGAAGCCCTTATAAACAGAACACTGACCCTGACATCCCTTAAACTCCACTGAAGATATTACCTAGCCTGGTAACAAAACATTCAGAAACCAACCCACAAGTTTGGAGAATGAACCTTCACCTCATCCTACACCTGAGCAACAGATATTCACCACTATTGCAGACTTGTGTATATCCATATTGGATACATCAACCAAAGCCAAAGGCCCTTCTGGTCATAGCTGCCATACTTATCCCAATATAGTTGTAAGACACAGTCAATCTCCCCTAGGTGCAGTGTTTCACCCTGGAGACCCAACAACCAGGGTTAATGGATAGCCTTATTGAACCAGCATATATCTTGCTTGGATTAAACTTCAGCCTGGTTTGTCTTATCTTTCATGATCTCTATACTCTAGGAAGAGACATCATCACCAGCAGAAACCAACCTGGCAACATACAATTGGATATCATCAGCATATTGATATCACAACTCCAATTGGTATGTGACCTCTCCTAATGGCTTCATGTAGTTATTAAGCAATTTGAGCAGAACCATGCCCTGAACTACTGCAGAGATGAGTCAATCTCTCCCCCATGATCAACAGTATCAAAGACTGCCATGAATCCAATAAGTCCAGACAAGAACACTTCATCCCAACCACGTCCTTACTAAGTTATTCACCATAGTGACAAAAATGATTTCCATCTCACATTATGAAGTTATCTAGCTATAATATTGCACTTGGTGGGGGGGGGGAGACACAAATAATTCTAGGTCTTACAGATTCTTAATTTCCAGAATATATAAGCCTAAAGTTGAACTAAATGTATGGCTCATATTGTCAATGCTGCTAACATCGAATGTTCTTGCTTTGACATCATATGGAGATGTTCTTGCTTTGACAACATATGGAGATGCAGCCATTTTCCTTTACTTTATGTTTAACTCTTAGATTAGAATTAGATGATACTGGGGGAGGGAGAAGAATGTGTTTGGGAGTTGAGTTAGACAAAACAATAATGTATAATGGTGGGAACCAAGGTTCTTTGTAATAAGAGATGATAAGACATGGCGGGTTGTAGAACTGGTGGGAAAGCCAACATTTCAAACTAATTGGAGAATGTGATTTATGGCTGTTAGTAGGAGGAGGGAATTGTGCTTTGATACTATGTGCTTAGGGGAGGGGAAGCCAGATTTTGGCTTGGGCTATGTACATGCCAATGTATTGCTACTCAAATAAAGATTCTTTAAGGTAAACAATGCCTCAAAGTTCTTTGAAGAGTTTCTTCTATCAGAACCATGACACATATATTAATCACAGAATAAATGCTGGACCCAAAGAACCAACCAAGAAACCCTATCAAAAGCTGACAAAATCAGCTATGGTGAGTTCGAGGTGAAGATCAGGGAAGGGGAGGATCAATTTATTCTCCATAGCACGTGAGGGTAGAGTAGGACAAGAAGCAATGGGTGGAAGCTCATCAGAGGGAAATTCAACCTGGAAATAAAGAGCAATTTCCCAAAGGTGAGAGCAATTAATCAAAAGAACAGCTTGCCTCTCAGGATTGTGGGCCCTCCATCGCTGCAGATTTTTAAGAAAAGATTGGACAAGATTTGTCTGGGGTGGTATAAGGTCTCTGGTCTTGAGAAGACTTCCAAGGTTTCTTCCTGCATTATGATTCTATGAGTCTATAATTTTTAAGTCTATTCCATAGCTTTGTCATTGCCCTTCTGACCTTCAGAAATTGTGGGCACTCCATCACTGGAGGTTTTTAAGAAGAGACTAGACAGTCACTTATCTGAAATTTATTTATTTATTTATGAGACTTATATACCGCTTTAAGTGCAAGCACTGTCTAAGCGGTGTACACCAGTAAGCAATGTATATATATATATATATATATATATATATATATATATATATATATATATATATTTACATTGCCTCCAACAATCTGGGTCCTCGTTTTACCTACCCCGGAAAGATGGAAGACTGAGTCAACCTTGAGCCGGTGAGATTTGAACCGCTGACCTGCTGAACACAGTCAGCTAAAGTGGCCTGCAGTACTGCACTCTAACTGCTGCGCCACCTCGGCTCTTTTTTATAGGTATAGGTTCTCCTGCTTGAGCAGGGGGCTGGCCTAGAAAACCTCCAAGGTCCCTTCCAGATTCTACTCTACCCTACCCTACCCTACCCTACCCTACCCTACCCTACCCTACCCTACCCTACCCTACCCTACCCTACCCTACTCTACTCTACTCTACTCTACTCTACTCTACTCTACTCTACTCTACTCTACTCTACTCTATTCTATTATTCTGGTCTGGTCTGGTCTGGTCTGGTCTGATCCTGCTTCTGTTTTCAAGATCAGCCAATATTAGCTAACATACACTTTTCTTTCTACAACCTATTTCTGACATGCTAATATTCTGTGAATTCAGAAAAATTGGCCAAGATCCCACCAGTAAACTATTGTCTACCTTTTGCTCCCCAGTGTTAAGCATTAAGATATTTGGTAGTAGCAGCACTTCTCCTAAAATTAATTGTCTGCTACTGGTTTAATGGGGCAGAGGAAAATATTGTTTGGATGCCATACAACATTAACAGTGCACTTTATTATATCACTGGTTTAAAAAAAAGGTCTACTAAAGGGAATAGATAAGATATTGCTCAGAGAGAGTGGATTGAGAGACTCTCAAATCACTGGAAATTAAATCACTGAGAAACCTAATCATCTAGGAGAAAAAGAAAGAAAGTGAATTAACAGAATAACCGAATTGGAAGGGACCTTGTAGGTCATCTAGTCCACCCCCAAGCTCAAGCAGGAAATCCTGTGCCATTCTGGACAAATGGTTGTCCAATCTCTTCTTAAAAACCTCCAGTGTTGGAGCATCCACAAAAGACGTTCCACTAATTAATTTTTCTAACTGTCAGGAAATGTTTTCCTTGGTTCTAGGTTGGTTTTCTCCTTGATTAGTTTCCATCCATTGCTTTTTTGTTCTTCCTTCAGGTGCTTTGGAGGATAGGTTGACCCCCTCTTCTTTGTGGCAGCCCCTCAAATATTGAAACACCACTATCACATCACCCCTACGCCTTCTTTTCATTAAACTAGACTTACCCAATTTCAGCAATGGTTCTTCATATTTTAAACCTCCAGTCCCCTAATCATCTTTGCTGCTCTTCTCTGCACTCTTTCCAGAGTCTCAACATCCACATGGCTGGCTCATCATAAAACCAATGATTTAAGACATGAGTTTTGGGCTGATCAGGAATAAGCACCTCTCCTTGGGACATGCTCATTTCATGTACAGAACTGGTTTACCAGGCCAGGAAATGAGTATTTACATTTTTTATTAAATTTTTGAACAATGAAGGAATGCCCTATAAAATACATTTAAAATACTTTTATTTTTAAAATGAGAATATCTGACCTGCTTCCAAACTGATCATGCTAAAACTCTTAATCCTAACCCTTCTGTATCACTGTAGCCAGGGAATTTTAATCACCTTATATGAGATTTAGGTTTTTATCCTGTTCTGTCCCAGCCTACATGAGTCCTTGTTATGTTCACAAGGAGAAACCCCTCTTCAACAAGCAGGCAAGAAACCGCAAGAAAAACCAACCCCTTTTATTATTCACAGTCTTGAGTCAATGTCCAAGGCAAGCAAACACAATTCATAGAACTCGATCCTCAACACAAAGGGTTGCCTTCAGCAACCAGCACCTCCCACACCTTCCCTTTTATTATTCCACCAAGGCATGGCTTCCTAATGCCTTCTCCTTTGCCTTTGGAGCTGCCCCATTGCATTCCTCTGTCCTACTCGTTTCTCTTGCCTGCACTTTTGTGCATCCTGGATTTGTCCCAACTGTTCTTCATCACTGTCCAACTCAGGCTCCCAAACACAGCTGTGTCTCAGCCTGAACGCAAGTAGAGGGGCCAGCTCCTCATCCGACTGTAAGTCTTGGAGCTCCTCAGAGCCTTCCTCTGACTCTGATGTCTCTCCAGCCCACACTCCTCTGATTCCTCAGACTCAGCTGCCGGGTCCACTAATTGGCAAGGAATCACAACATTTCCCACTGAAGGAACGTGGCATCCTATCTCTGTAAGGTGAAATGCTATTCTTTGTTAGGAGGGGAAAAAAACCCACCACCACAGGCTTCTGTTCATCTGCTCATTTTGAGGAGAATAAAACCAAGAAGGAGCTTTCCTTCCAATCTTTTGAATTCCAGCACCACCGGCCCAAATGCATTAAGACAGCTCTTCTGTTTTCCACACCTCCACAGATTTTCCACCCAGGAAAAAAAAATCCAGAAGAAGTCATGGAAAACCAGGAGAAGATTGCAAGTGGGAACTCACTATGACTGCAGCTGCTGTCAAATTCAATGAATTTTGCAAGGTCGAATGCCCTAGAAAAGCTTCACCCAGAGACAAAATGAGCAAATATGAAGGATCGTGTTATTGATTTGAAAAAAAAAAAATCTAATGTCTGATACAGCCAGAGGAACTTTGAGCATGGATCAAGAGTTCTGCTTGCTTCAGAAAATATTGCTGGCTTTTACCTTTGGGTAAATCACATTTCCATCATGGTGATTGATGAAAGAAAAACAAACCCAAACAGAGTAGGTGTGACTATAGTGTAACATCTGGCTGCATTGCTAAACCCTACGTAGGGTTCAGCATGATTGACAATCCTGTCCAGGACATTAGTATGTGGGAGACAAAATATTTCTGATTCCTGCACTCCTTACTGATATTGAAAACATAAATGAATGAATGAATGTCACCTTCAGTGGTGAGGAATTATTAGGCTCCTACAAAACACTAGCACAGAGACTAATAGCGAGGAGTGCAACCTTCATAAAATCGTTCTACTGTTTTCCAAGGTCTTTATTTCTTTTTTTTCTTTTTTTTTAAATATTTTTATTCATAATACAATTAAAACAACAATGGACAAACATGATATTACAGTTTTATATACATATATATATATATATATATATATATATATATATATATATATATATATTAATTCTACCATTAACCTGAAGTCCGAGCAGTTCTCCTTGATTCATACCAACGGTAAAATTTGCCCCAGATTTCGAAGTATTCGTGTTCTGTCTTGTCTTTCATAATCATTGTAAGCCTGTCCATCTCAGCACATGATAAAATTTTATACAGGATCTCTTCTTCCGTTGGGGTTCCCTTATTCCTCCAATTTTGAGCAAAAACCAGTCTGGAAGCCGTTAAAATGTGTAGCATTAAATAAAGTATGCCTTTGTCATGCTTTTGCGTAGTTAAACCTAATAGAAAGAGTTCTGGTTTTGGTTCTATCACTTGCTCTAATATTTCTTCCAACCATACTTTAATCATATTCCAAAAATCACGAGCTCGCGTGCATTCCCACCACATATGATAGTAAGTTCCACTTGTCAAATTACATTTCCAACATTTAGGGGAGACATTGGTACACATTTTAGCCAATCTTGTGGGTGGGAGATGACCAAGGCCTTTATTTCTGAGTGACAGTGAGACATGCTTGGAAGTATAGAGTGGACCAACCCAGTGTAAAGGATTGTGCAATGCATATTGTTTATGAATAGCAAAAGCCTCAAATCATCCAGGTTTCCTTTTTGTTGTAATATGTTGTGCGTTTTGTCAGCTCATCCTCTTGTGGTACTGAATGTGGTGTGACTATCTAAAGGCAGGACAAGAAGCAACGGATGGAAACTAATCAAGGAGAGATCCAGCTTAGGACTAAAGAGAAATTTCCCGACAGTGAGAGCAATGAATCAGTGATAGAGCTTGCTGGTCGAAGTTGAGGGTGCTCCATCACTGGAGGTTTTCAAGAAGATATTGGACAGCCATTTGTCTGAAATGGTGGAGGGTTTACCTGCTTGAGCAGGAGGTTGAACTAGAAGACCTCCAAGGTCCCTTCCATCTTGGTTATTCTGTTAGTATTAGTGATCCAAGTTTAAGGGAAAGTGTAGAGTATAAAAGATTGGGATCAGTTGTCTGTTTGGCTAAGCTATAGGATGGCCACACTAAGATACAAGCAAGGATGTATTTGCAAAAGATCAGATGGAGTGAAATAGCTGTAATTAGGGTGCAACTGGGAATAGACAGAGCTGACAGATTACAAGGGGAAAAGTAGAGAGGCAAGGAAATCTGGAGTGAAGGCTGGCATTTGAGTGAAGACCCAAGAATGAACGGGACCCATTCCAAGGCATGAGGCATGAATGACATGCTTGAGGTAGGATGCCAGACTACCACGGGAACTGACAATGTGTTTCTTAGACCCTGTTTCTCCGTCTTCAATGATGGCTTATTTGGAAACTGAAATGATCACTCCTGTTCTCATGCAGAGTGCTGAGCCTGATGGTTTTCAAAGTATTTGGGTTCTGGTTTAAAGGCACAACAGCAGAGAATACCGAGGTTTCCTTTAGAACAATTTAGAACAATAAAGCGGTGATATTTGTGTTTATTTCCTTTTTTTAACTGTTAGGAACAGAAAGTCTTGCAGCTGAAGCTTCCTGCTCCTATCAGTGGCTTTCATGTGTCATGTAATTTCCTCTTAGCCTCTCATTTTAAAAAGAGATAGATTAAAAGATACCCCATATCTCAGAAACTAGATAATGGACTATGGTATTGAACTCTGGAATTCTACAGCCTGACTAAGCCAAGTTGATCGAGGAAGTCATATATATTTATTGCCCTACTGCTGCTTTTTCTGAAGCAGAATAGAATGGAATGGAATAGAATAGAATAGAATAGAATAGAATAGAATAGAATAGAATAGAATGGAATGGAATGGAATGGAATGGAATGGAATGGAATGGAATGGAATAGAACAGAACAGAACAGAACAGAACAGAATAGAATAGAATAGAATAGAATAGAATAGAATAGAATAGAAGCTGTTTTGGACAACAAATAACTTCTGTCTGACTTCAGCAGGTGAAAAAATCTAGATGACTTTCACTGAATTCACTAGCTATTATGGGTCAGGTTCTATTTATTCTTGAAAAGGGCCTTCACAATATCCTAAAGGTATGTGGTAGATACGGAAACTGTCATCATATTATCTCTTTTCTATAAAAGAAAGATGATCTTAATAAAGATTGGCTTTAATTTGACTCAGAAGTTGAAATAATAATAATAACAGCTGGAGCACCATTTGAACACCATTGACATTGACAAATTTGCCATCAGTCAATTGCAAAAGGCAGCCTTACTAGGAACTGCTTCCATCCTGCGATGATATCTGTAATACCATCAAACATCCACATCTGCCTATCCCAGGTCCTTGGGAAGGACTCGATAGGTAGACAAAAATGCCAAATGTGTGATGATCAATAACAACAACAACAACAACAACAACAACAACAACAACAATAATAATAATAATAATAATAATAATAATAATAATAATAATAATAATGTTGGAAGGGACCTTGGAGGTCTTTTAGTCCAACCCCCTGCTCAGGCAGGAAACCCTATACCATTTCAGACAAATGGCTGTCCAGTCTCTTCTTAAAAACTTCCAGTGTTGGAGCATTTACAACTTCTGGAGGCAGGTTGTTCCACTGATTAATTGTTCTTGGAATAATATCCTGGAATAGACCAAGACCAAATCATCCCCATGTTGTTGCCAAGAACAATGGCAACAATGGATGTGAGTGATGATGCAATCACCAGAATTAGAGTTCATAGGGACAAAATCTCCATCGTAATCACTGCTGTCCATGAAACTTCAAGATATAACACCACAGACAGAGCATTGATCTCCTTCTTGTCTGCTTGAACTCAAAGCTTGTTGACAAGGTCAAATCCCATAATTACTTATCCATTAAAAATATATTGTAATTTTGTCTTTATGAATTGGCTTTTACAGTACTATACTTTGCCTCATGAAGCACTTGAAGTAGCTCATATCAATCCCAAAGGTGCTTTTTCAAGAGGCAACTGGACTTTCTTTGTGTTTCTTTGAAGATGTTTAGCTTCTCATCCAAGAAGCTTCTTCAGCTCTGACTGGATAGTGGGGAATGGAAGGATTTATACTCCTTGCAGACTGCTGGTTTTTTTCCTTCTTTTAGAAAGCCGTTGAGGCCACTTGGAAGTTTATCTGTGTCCTCAGGGTCACCTGAGTGGTGCAAATGGGGGTGGAGCCTTCTGGGCTGCAGGATGTTTTCTGCCCTGTGTCCCTACAACACACAGTTGCACTGCTGAGGTGATCCCGAGGACACAGGTAAACCTCCAAATGGCCTCAATCAATGACTCTCTAAAAGAAAGCAAATGACCAGCATGCCTGGCTGAAGAATTATGGGAATTGAAGTCCACAAGTCATAAAAGGGCCAAGTTTGAAGACCTCTGTCCTAATATATCTAAAAGATATATTTTATTCTTTTTCTGTAGGAGGCTTCCTTTGCTATATGAGGGAAACACTCAGTCAAGCTACATTAGAATTCAGATCTTTTACACACAAGGACATATGGGATGTAATCAATACTAGCAACATATGCTTGAGAGGCCGGGGGAAGCAAAAGAAAAAAAAAATCAACATATAAGGTGGGTAGAGGGCATCAACAAGATTATGGGAAAGCTTTTGAGATATCTACAGATTATCCCCATGGGCAGTTTGATAGGGAAGACATTTTTCTGTGCAGTTATCAGAGGTTAGGACTGATTCAAAGACCCCCAACTAACTAACTTCATATCATTGTACCTATTGTTTCCAAAGAATGAAGCTTTAAGTTTTTATCCCATTCGGTAATGCAAAGAAAATGGGGACACAATTATTCAAGATGCATGTGCAGAATTTCAATAAGACAAGAGGAATAAAAAAAAGTATAATTAACTGAATTCTCTCTTGCCCTCTTCTTGTTGGAAAAGAAAAAAAAAAGAAAATAGTCAATGAATTATTCACTATTGTTTTCACATCTTTCTTTTGTGTCTTAAACATTACATGGCATTTACATTGTTTCTGTAATTGGGCACGTGGCAGTATACGATGGATTGTATTTAATTCGGAGGATATTTTCCTGACACACAAAGA
The DNA here is from genome assembly GCF_016545835.1 of Crotalus tigris. Lineage (NCBI taxonomy): Eukaryota > Metazoa > Chordata > Lepidosauria > Squamata > Viperidae > Crotalus > Crotalus tigris. The sequence goes on along the minus strand of NW_024098317.1, from coordinate 323,454 downwards.
GAAAGAACTAATAGCGAGCTCCAAAATCATTAAAATAAATATTTGAGATTTAAGTAGGAGCATAGAGAAAACTTATTTAGCCATTGGGATGTCCTTAAGTAGCAGGCAACAAAAATGCTAGGTGTTTTAATTATTACTAATTAGCAGAATGCTCTTGACTTGTCCAGTCATTTGCAAAAAATGTAACTTTTTGTCTCAAAGAATTTGATTCAAAGTTTTGTCATATTTACACCTGCAGGAGATCTAAAGTGAACACCATTATCTCATTTTTTTCTTTGTTTTTTAGAATTGTGTGGCACAAAATATAGGCCCCAAGCCTATATGTAAATAAATGGAAATTAGCACAAACAAACAAATAAAATTAATGTGTTCTCTTGGGAAAAAAACATAGTTGCAAGATTTGTTTTTCTCGCCATGCGCATGTGTACATAACTGAACTAGACTGTTGTTTCTTTGTGTCATATAATATATGTGGGTATATGCATAATTATGTATACATTTATTTCTTTTGTCATATTTATGTAGTGTATATCGGAGGTGGTGACCCTTTGAAAGCATACATTTTAATATATGCCAATCAGTGTACATTCAAAGTAACAATAAATTTATTATTCTATTCTATTCTATTCTATTCTATTCTATTCTATTCTATTCTATTCTATTCTATTCTATTCTATTCTATTCTATTCTATCCCTAGCCCTAGCCCTAGCCCTAGCCCTAGCCCTAGCCCTAGCCCTAGCCCTAGCCCTAGCCCTAGCCCTAACCCTAGCCCTATCCTTATCCCTTCCTGTCCTGTCCTGTCCTATCCTATCCTATCCTATCCTATTCTATCCTTTCCTTTCCTATCCTATCCTATCCTATCCTATCCTACCCTACCCTACCCTACCCTACCCTACCCTACCCTACCCTACCCTATCCTATCCTATCCTATCCTATCCTATCCTATCCTATCCTATCCTATCCCATCCTATCCTGGTCTGGTCTGGTCTATTCTAGTGCTTGTGGGAACGCAGCAATTCTAAACTGATGACATGCTTAATTCCACCCCTCCAGCTCTGCCTGCTTTTCTCCTACAATTGCATTCAACTTTAACTTGTGCCTGGTGAAACCAAAATTAACAGGGTTATCCTTCCCAAACTATATGTTTTCTGTTGTTGAAAATAACACAAGACTTGCCTTAAAAGGCATTTCTTTTAAAAAATTCCTTAGGAAGTACTAATTCACAAAATGAGCAGCCTTGTATAGTTGCTTTGAAAGCACAGAGAATTGTTATTTTGGCCTCTGTGCAAGCTTCATACATCCTAGAGTCATGGGTAACCCAATATCTCTAATCGTAATGAAAAATTGATTGTGCCATCAATTCAGTGAAGAAGCTGTGTTGGAAAACTGGTATGTTCCTGTAGTTAGGATGTAGGGTGGAAAACTGAACTATTCTCATCACAAAATTAAATGTATGATGTTTCGACGGCCATAATAATTCTCTGTGGAACCACCTTTTACTTAAAAGTAAATGAGAATTGTAGAATATGTAGCTATGTTTGTTTTTAATTCTATCCTTTCTATTAAGAATGAGATGTTTACTGCACATTTCCGTGCATTTTAAAAAAAAATACTATTTAAATATTTAAGCAGATTATATATATATATATATATTCTGAGGTTTTCGTGGGTGTTTGTATGTAGGTCTTTGGTTATTCGGGTTTTCTCCCGTGTAAAATTGGAAGTATCTTGGCGACGTTTCGACGAAGTCCCATTCGTCATCTTCAGGCTGGTGTTTTCAGCTTCATGCTGATGTTTTCAGCTTCGTGTCTGTGTGTGTGTGTATGTGTGTGTGTGTGTGTGTGTGTGTGTGTGTGTACTCTGTTACCTAGAGCCATTCTTCTAGACAAAAATATTTGAGTAACCTCATGTTAATAACTGAGGCATAAAGCAGTATCTTCCCTGCAGCCTCAAGAACAGTGAAATTAGGTAGCCATTTTGAACGCCATTCAACTTTTCCTCTGACTGTCTAACCCCCCCCAAAAAGCAAATAGGTTGGTTGTCTTCCAGCTGTTCCAGATGTCATAGCTATCTGCCGAGAAATAAAAAAAAGCTCTTGCTGACATGTTAGGAAGGCCTTTGAATGAACTCGATGCCTTCCATTCATTGTGTCATGCCGATATTTTAATTAAAGACTTGAAAGTGTGGCCTCTGGATTATATTTCCACAATGGCAATATTAGGAACACTGGGCCAAAGTTATTAAAGGAAGGGTCATTGAATAAATTTCAGAAAGTTCAAAGACACAGGGTAGGAGATGGCCAGGCTGAGCCCGAGGGAGGGGTCAAACATACCATAACTCACTAATCCTTGTGCGTATCTTAGCAATCATGGGGAGATATTCATAACAGTCATTTAAGAGAGTGATAAGGGAGATAAAATGTGCTCATAATCATTCCAAACATTAGTCCAAATAATGTTGGAGAAAAAAAGAAAATAAATGTCCTTGTTTCCAGCGAGTCAAAGGAAGAGAGAGAGAGAGAGAGAGAGAGAGAGAGAGAGAGAGAGAGAGAGAGAGAGAGAGAGAGAGAGAGAGAGAGAGAGAGAGAGAGAGAATAAAACTAGTTTTCTTGCATGTTAGATCCCACTCCCCAGTTTGGCAAAGCAATCTTTCTTAAAAGTACTTTCTGACAGGAGACATAACAGAAAAAAATGGCCATCAGCAACGACTGCCAGACAGAGAATATGGAGCTGTTTTGAGGTGTCCTCTGAGTGAACAAATCCTTTTACACTGGCCTTCAAAAAAAGACAGTGTTTACATTTCTTGTCACTCAATAGGCTTCAGTTAACTCCTCTGCCATTTCCTAATATGCTGCAGTACAGCAAAGAACCTTGGTTGAAAATACTGGCGTTCAAATCTCTCTCCAGCCTTATACTTCTTAGGTGGCCTTAAACTCAGAATGACCTTCATTTTTTTTTTCTATTCACGCTATTTTCTTCTCCAATAATATCGATCTGCCTTACAGAGTTTGAGTGAACATTATCTGAAGTCTTATAACATATAGATCTGGATTGATACAACACTTCCAATAATTCTGTGGCACTTCGTGAAAGATGGCCCTACTGTGCTAGGGCAACGTTTCCACATCAGCGGTCCATCTGATTAAATGTGACCTTGGGCAGCATGCAACACAAAACCCCGGTTAAAAAGAAACATAAACCACCATTAAGAACAATTAGTCATAAATATAAACCAATATTTCCTTTTTGAAACTACTTAAGGTGGGCTTATTTAAGTCAAAGTAAGAAGCTGTGGTGGCACAGTGGTTGGAATGCAGTATTGCAGGCTGACTCTGCTGATTGCCAGCAGTTCGATTCTCACTGGCTCTCCCCTTATGCTGCATTCATGGGTTTGATAGGGATGGGAGGAGAGAAGGCGAGAGAGGAAGTAGGGTATTGAGAGGAGAGGGGGAGGGGAAAAGAGTAGGAGGGGAGGAGAGAAAGAGGAGGGAAGTAGGGAATGTTTAAAGAAAGGGTGGACGCAGCCTGGGGGGAGTGGGCGGGTCGCACCAATGGTTATGAATTTATTTTATTTTAAAATTGTATTGTATTTTTATAATGTTTAAATGGAAATTAAAATTAAAAAAAAAAAGACTTCCGTTCTTCCGAAATCGGAAAAATGAGAGCCCAGACTGTTGGGGACAATATGCTGACTCAGTAAATTACTTAGACAGGGCTGTAAAGCACTGTGCAGCGGTACGTAAGTCTAAGTGCTATTGTTATATAAGAGCCATAGTGGCACAATGGTTAGAATGCAGTATCGCAGGCTAACTCTGCCCACAGCCAGCAGTTCAATCCTAATGGGGCTCAAGGTTGACTCAGCTTTCCATTCTTCTGAGGTCGGTAAATTGAGGACCCAGATTGTTTGCGGGCAAGATGCTGACTCTGTAAATCTCTTAGACAGGGCTGTGAAGCACCGTGAAGTGGTATATAAGCTTAAGTGCTATTGCTAGTGCTATTACACTTCGATGGGAGAAAAAGAGGCTGTTGAAATATTCCTTGCGATATCAGGAGACAGAACAAGACAGGAATGACGCCGAACTTCAGTTGAACTAATCCAGGCATCATATAACAGAAACCGAATCATCTGTTTACTGTAATTATGCATGTTGGGGATTTTATCCATCCTTAAATACAAGCAGTTGTGCAAAGTGCCTCCAAAAGTTGCTCCAACGGTGGAGGTTTTTAAGAAGAGACTGGACAACCATTTGTCTGACATGGTATCAGGTTTCCTGGCTAAACATGGGGTTGGACTAGAAGACTTCCAAGGTCCCTTCCAACTGTGTTATTCTATTCTATTCTATTCTATTCTATTCTATTCTATTCTATTCTATTCTAATTTCCAATATCTATTCTATTCTATTCTATTCTATTCTATTCTATTCTATTCTATTCTATTCTATTCTATTCTATTCTAATTTCCAATATCTATTCTATTCTATTCTATTCTATTCTATTCTATTCTATTCTATTCTATTTCCAATATCTATTCTATATCCAATATCTATTCTATTCTATTCTATTCTATTTCCAATATCTATTCTATATCCAATATCTATTCTATTCTATTCTATTCTATTCTATTCTATTCTATTCTATTCTATTCTATTCTATTCATTCCTTTACAGATTTTTTTCAAATCTCTCACAACCAACTTGTAAAGCCAATTATTAATTTAGGGTGTAACTAATGTCAGTGAATGAATGATGTGATGAGGTCAGAATCAAAGCCATAATCAAGTCTTGTGCTGTACCTTAAGCATGTTATTTCAGCAAGTAAAAGCATATGATGTTTGATACCATTATGCATTTCTTCTTCCTAGCATAAGTTCCAATGTCATGCGGACTGGTGGAGCAGAGGAAAATAAATTTTGCTTGGAATTTTTCTTCAAACAATTGACGTTTAAATTTCCTTTAGTGGAAATTCCTCCCCTCTTTCCCAGAGTCACATCTGATGACATTTCATGGCTCCAGAATAAAATGGTCTCTCTCTCACCCACGCTAACCCATACTGTAAATATTAACTAAAATACTAACGAGACAGCATTGAACAGGGTTAAAAGTACCACACTGATCACTTAAATGTATTATGTATTATCGGATGTATTTTATGTTATTTTCAGTATTGTACCCTGCCCAGACTCACTTTCTATGAGATGGGTGGCACTGTCAATTTGATTAATAAATACATAATAAAAAGTATACTGTAGTGTATTAGTTATGCTTGAGTAAGGGGTTGGATTAGAAGACCTTCAAGGTCCCTTCCAATTCTGTTACTCTCTGTTCTATATCAGGGGTCTTCAGACTTGGCCCTTTTATGACTTGTGGACTTCAACTCCCAGAATTCCTCAGCCAGGCATGCCTGGTTGAAGTCCATAAATCATAAAAGGGCCAAGTTTGAAGACCCCTGTTCCATATGTTCCGTCTTAGTGTTGCAATAATGAAAAAGAAACACAGGGAACACAGGTGTGGGCCTTTGCAAACCTTGGATTTTTTTTTTTGCAAGAAGATGCCAGATATCATGGTCAGATGAAAAGACTTTAAAAGCTTGGCAGAACACCATCATCTTTTGAAGGATCCCAGCCAAAACCAGTGGAAAATTTATGTCTGGCAGTACAACATGGCAGAATCCCAAGCAACTGTCAGCCCCAACAGGAACGCTGGCATGAGTTGTCCATATAGCACATACGAATATCTATGACAGAATGGGGGGGGAGGAGGGAATAACTCACTGAAGCATTAGATTTTATATGTATTTCTAAATCAAGCAGCCTAACAGAAGTGAAAACAATATAACAGTGTGATCTTCTAATCACCCTACAAAGGAAGAAAAACAACTCAGAGTCTTCCCCAAAGAAGAGGGAGTCAAGCTGTTCTCCAAAGCACCCGAAGGCAGGACAAGAAGCAACGGATGGAAACTAATCAAGGAGAGAAGCAACCTAGAACTAAGGAGAAACTTCCTGACAATTAGAACAATTAACCAATGGAACAACCTGCCTCTAGAAGCTGTGAATACTCCAACACTAGAAGCTTTTAAGAAGAGACTGAACAGGTCCCTTCCAACATCATCATTATTATTATTATTATTATGGATCATCACACAGTCAGCCAGATGTTCAGACTGGATTTGGCATTTTTTGTCTACCTATCGAGTCCTTACCAAGGACCTGGGTTAGGCAGATGTGGATGTTTGATGATATTACAGATATCGTCCCAGGATGAAAGCAGTTCCTAGTAAGGCCGCCTTTTGCAATTGACTAATGGTGAATTTGTCAATATTACTATTATTGTTGTTGTTGTTGTTACTACTACTGTTCTTTGGAGTTATCAAAAAATAAATAAAAACAGACGGCTGGTGATGTCCAGACCTCATTCTTTGCTGAATAGAAAAGACAGAAAGAAATGGATGGGAGAGTTAAAATGCTCTGAGCCTAGAGTCCTTGTCAATTATCTAGGCAGCAGTTATTTAAAAGGAATCTAAAGGAAAGATGAAAGGCAAAGAAAGTCCACCTCCTTAAACGTTCTCCTCAATTACAAGAGCAATTTCAAATGTAAGTCTAGCAGAGGGATTTTAGTTATAGGAAACTATCCTTTAAGGCCAACACTACAGATGCATCTGTTATTAAATTAGGACTGATTTAAAAAAATATTAGTTGTTGATTTTTTTTTTTTCAAAAAAATACACGACGTGAACAAATGTTAGCAAGCTGCAAACACAGTTTTGGAAGAGGGCTTTGATTTGTAGATGTTGCCATCTATTTTGACTGTTTCGGGGTCGGTGGATTTGTTTTTTTTAAATAGTTTCTATCTGGTTTTGATTTGAACTGCTTATTTTTATTTTTACATAATTGTAATTGAGTTGCGGGAGGTTCATTGTTATGACTAAAATTTGCCAAGGATCTCTCAACCGCAATGGGAAAACCAAAAAAAAAAAAAAATCAATGTATGAAACAACAGAATAAATAAATATATTCCATTAAAGCAAATTGATCTATGACATACATAGATAGAGAATGCATACCAAATGACCCCAGACAAAGCTCCAGTTTGACAGGCAGTTTAAAGGCAAATCGATGGAAACTCCAAATTGAATCGGGCCCAGACTGAAATCTGGGGTAAATAGATTCAAATACCTCTGAATTAACTCATTGATTCAGAAGGTCTGAATGGACTCCACAACTTGAATCATATTGTTGATTCAAACGAGATGGAGTCAATCTGCCCATCCCTGGGATGTAGGAAATATTAAAGCGGCTTGTGAAAGGAAATTCGCTTTGAGGGAATGGAGATGGAATAATTATCACCATAAAAGACATCAAAGAGCAAAACCCCCTTTATGCTCAATAGAAATGCTTTGTTTGGTCCCATTACATTCCCCAAATCCTAATTCCTACCTACATACAAGGGGGGAGAGAATAGAGAGGAGGGGAGGGGAAGAGAGGGAAGAATAGAATGGGAATGGATGAGAGGAAGTGAAGTGAAGTGAAGTGAGGTGAGAGGAGAGGAGAATGGAAAGGAATGTAAGAGAGGAGAGGAGAGGAGAGGAGAGGAGAGGAGAATGGAATGGAATGGAATGGAATGTAGGAGAGGAGAGGAGAGGAGAGAGGAGAGGAGAGGAGAGGGGAGGGGAGGGGAGGGGAGAGGAGAGGAGAAGGGAGGAGAGAGAAGGGGAATGAGAGGGGAGGAAGAGGGGAAGGAGAGGAGATGAAGGGGAGGAGAGGAGAGGAGAGGAGAGGGAAGGGGAAGGAGAGGAGAGGAGAAGGGAGGAGAGGGAAGGGGAAAGAGAGGAGAGGAGAGGAAGAGGGGAAAGAGAGGAGATGAAGGGGGGGACAGGAGAGGAGAATGGAAGGGAATGGAATGGAATGGAATATAGGAGAGGAGAGGAGAGGAGAGGAGAAGGGAGGAGAGGGAAGGGGAAGGAGAGGAGAGGAAGAGGGGAAGGAGAGGAGATGAAGGGACGGAGAGGAGAGGAGAGGAGGAGAGGGAAGACTCAACAACTATAGAGAAATTAAACATGAGCTATTTAAAGAAGTATGAGAAGAGTCTGCTAAAATATTAATAGAAGTATGTCAACAAATATGGTTTCAAACAGTCTACAGACTGGAAAAGGTTATATGCACTGTGCCTATAGTGAAGGCGCAATGCATTGCAACAGACTGCACTTACCATAAATTGTGTTATAATGACACAATGTCTAGGTCAATAGAGGAAGAGTATCTTCTTAGCAGTCTATTAAGAAGAATTGAGTGCTCTTCCATTGGTTTTTCTGTTGCAAGGCTTGACCTTAATCATACATTATAGCAAGCCCAAAGAACCTGCAAGTCAGGGGCACCAAATCAGATGATGGTGTTTTGCAAGACTAGAAACCCCCAATGGTAAAGTAGTCTGGGTTTGATACTTCAGTAGTAATGATATCCATTGTAACACATCAGCTGTCTTATCTGGACAGCTGCAGCCATTCTTCCAACAAATATTTAGATTTCTTTTTCCCAGTAAAGAAATTTATTTAGTCCCTTTATATATGCATGCATACAAACGTACAATAAAGTATATACATCTGTTAGTGATTTGCAAAGGAGTTGCAATTGTCTATGAACTTCAAGAGCTACAAAGCCTTTTCTCTCTTAAATTAGGTTACTCAAAAAAGGGGGTGACAGGAATCCATTATTATTATTATTATTATTATTATTATTATTATTATTATTATTATTATTATTATTATTATTATTATGGATCATCGCACAGTCAGCCAGATGTTCAGACTGAATTTGGCATTTTTGTCTACCTATTGAGTCCTTACCCAGGACCTGGGATAGGCAGATGTGGATGTTTGATGGTATTACAGATATCGTCGCAGGATGGAAGCAGTTCCTAGCAAGGCCGCCTTTTGCAATTGACTAATAGCGAATTTGTCAATGCCAATGGTGTTCAAGTGGTGCTCCAGTTGTTTTGGGATTGCACCCAAGGAGCCTATCACTATTGGTACTACCCTTGCTTGCTTTTGCCACAGTCTTTCTATTTCTATTTGTAGGTCTTTGTATTTTGTTATCTTCTCCAGTTCTTTCTCTTCTATTATTATTATTATTATTATTATTATTATTATTATTATTATTATTATTATTATTATTATTTTGTCTGAAAGACTTGGTTTTGGCATTGATCCAAATGTGGTGCTTCGCAGATGCTCAGAGATCCCATTTCTCAGTTTGTAGTATACAGCCAGCTGCAAGAGATACTATTTGGAATGTGGTTTTCTTTAGCTGATTTGAGGAATCTAATAAAAGTAAAACAGGTCTAGCAGATCTCAAATTTACGCACCTCATCTAGATTCTACTTTCTTTAGTTTCTGTTCCTTTCTGTGCCTGCCCTAAATTACAGGAGATTACAGGAGGAACAGATCAGACATTCAGCCCCTGATCATCAGCAGAGATTGTGTGGGGCGGGTGGGAAGCTTTAGGTTTCTGGGTGTTACCATTAAGGAGGACCTGACCTGGAGTGCTCATGTTATAGCATTGGTTAAGAAGGCCCAGCAGAGATCATATATCTTGAGACTTCTCAGGAAACAACAACTGAATGAAAAACTGCTGGTGACCTTCTACCGTTGATCCATAGAGCATCCTAACCTATTGCATTTGTGTGTGGTTTGCTTGCTGCACAGTGGCAGATAGGAAAGTGCTCCAGTGGGTCATTACTATCGCCCAGAGGATTATTGGCTGCCCTCTCCCCCCCCCCAGGATGAAATATACAGTTCCTGCTGTCTTAGGAAAGCTCAAAATATTCTTGAAGATTCATCTCCTCCCAGACATCATTCATTTTTTTTTTTAACTATTACCATCTGGCAGACGGTACAGGATAATAAAAACAAAGACAAATAGGCTGAAAAATAGTTTTTATCCCAGAGTTGTAACCAAATTAAATACCACAGTATAGTGCAACATTGAAGTGCAATATTAGGGACAGAGCAATGGTGAATAGAATGTGAAGGATGTGTTTATATAATGTATGTTCTTATTTGTGGTTTTTACTTCTGTGTAGTGTGCACTGTGGACAGCACTTAATTTTGTTGTGAGTTACACAATGACAATAAAGATATTCCATTCCACTCCACTCCACTCCACTCCACTCCACTCCACTCCACTCCATTCCATTCCATTCCATTCTATTCCATTCCATTCCATTCTATTCTATGTCCTGCTCTATTCTATTCTATTCTATTCTGTTCTGTTCTGTTCTGTTCTGTTCTGTTCTGTTCTGTTCTATTCTATTCTATTCTATTCTATTCTATTCTATTCTATTCTATTCTATTCTATTCTATTCTATTCTATGTCCTGCTCTATTCTATTCTATTCTATTCTATTCTATTCTATTCTATTCTATTCTATTCTATTCTATAGATATTTTTTAACCAACAGTGAATTTCATGTACCAATTGATTGTCTCTGCTTATTTTATTGGTTTTGTGTTTAAGCTCAAAACAAAGATATTGAAGCAATTAATTACATCCATGATGGATTTTTTTTTAAAAAAAAGACATGGGATTTAATGGGTGGGGATCAAAAAGGATCAACAGCCCCCCCCTACCCCTTATGTATTGTCTCTTTTGCAGTTTTAGTAATCCTTCATTAATTACAGGAAGTGCTTGCAATTAATTGTGCCCCAAACTTCTGTTGCGATCAAGGAGATCCTGCGATAATGGTCATAAAGTGTGAAAAAAAATCCATAAATTACTTTTTTTCAGCGCGGTTGCAACTTTGAACGGTCGCTGAAGGAACTGTCGTAAGTTGAGGACCACCTGTATTATGGGGAATCTCCAATGTCGTGCTGGAGGTGCAGTGCATGGAGCTTAGCAAAAGAAATCACCAAACAAAAAAACCCTCTCTGAGCAAACAAAAAAAGAAAGGGCAAATTTCCATATTTTTGACACCCAAGAGCAGATCTATCGCAGGCTATTAACCAATTGAGTAATTTGGCGCTTTAGATTTCACGTGCCATTGATTCCATTTATCACCTCATTAGTTTAGCTCAGTTCATTTTGTGTGTCTGCAGCTTCTGTCTGTCAAGTTTTCCCCCCCCCACCATCCATGGGCTATGTAAAATAAAGGGAAAAAAAAACAAGAAGGAAAAACAAACAAACCCTAAACTTCTTAATGGTGAAGTTTCCATTTCCAAGCCTTTTTTTGGAAAGGCTGTTCTAGAACAGAAGAGGAGGCACATTTGAAAGATGACCTGTCAGCCAAGCTAATCAGACTGACAGATTGCTCTGAGCGAAAATATGAAAGGTGATTCTGCAGCAATATTTTGAAATAAGGAAAGGGTGTCCTTTAAGATTAGAAAAACCTTCCATATCCTTCCCGCTAGGACTGCTCCCTTTCCCAACCGTAATAAGGAAGGGTTATCTTTTAAGTAAAATTGCCCATCTTTGGCCAGGACAAGGATAAAACAAACCACTTTGCTTTTTTAAAGTGGGAGGTTTTGATTTGCAGCGCAGCCCCAACGCCTGTTTCCTTAGAGGTACTAAGTACCATAAATAATATGAAACTGAGATTAGATAATAAATGGAGAAAACATAGCCTCTGTTCTTGATATTTGCAGAGATGCTACACTAAAGATAGTTTTTTTTTTTTTTAATTTCTAGTTGCGGTCTAAGTCTAACTGCTAATAATTGCCACTCTAGATTAACTAGCCAATTGGCAAACCACCCCTAAACCTTATTTTTTCCTCCTTTGGAATTTGGTAAAAAAAAAAAAAAAAAAAAAAAAGGACTAAGACTGGAGGTCCTTATTCCTAGTACCACATCTTAACCATTATCTGAATCTAGTTTGTTCTCTTTTTCATTTTATCCTAGATAAACACTTACCTATTTTTCTGTTCTGTTAGTTGCTGGCAATTTTTGCGGTTTTCAAATAATATATTTTCCATTATAGTTTTTCAATAAAACTCCCCTGATCAGCTCTTTAATTTTAACTTAGATTATCTTTTACTTCCTGAGTAGCAGGAAGTACAAGGACTTGTATTTCATTCATATCAATGGAATGGAATGGAATGGAATGGAGTGGAGTGGAGTGGAGTGGAGTGGAGTGGAGTGGAACAGAACAGAAGAGTAGAGTCAGAAAGTCCTTAGAGGTCTTCTAGTCCAACTCCCTGTTCAAACAGGAGACCTTATACCAATTTCAGACAAATGGTTGTTCAAACTCTTCTTAAAAACCTCCAGTGATGGAGCACCCACAACTTTTAAAGGCAAACAATTGCACTGATTAATTCTCACTGTCAGGAAATTTCTCCTTAGTTCTATGTTGGCTCTCTCCTTGATTACTTTCCATCCATTGCTTCTTGTTCTGCCTTTAGATGCCTTGGAGAATGGGTTGACCTCCCTCTTCTTTGTGGCAGCCCCTGAGATAGTGGAATACCGTTATTGTGTCACCCCAGTCCTTGGCTTCATTAGACTAGACACACATAATTATGCAACCATTCATCATATGTTTTACCCTCCAGTTTCCTAATCATTTTCGTTGTTCTTCTCTGCACTCTTTCTAAAGTCTCAACATCTTTCTTTATTTTTTTGTATTGTGGTGACCAAAACTGGATGAAGTAGTCCATTCATTGTACTAACAATGGAGGATTCTTCAGGTAATACTACAATGCATTACAGTAGCTTTTATGAAAGGTTTGAATTCCTGTCTAACTTTGCTGTTCATCCTTTACAACAAAATAATGATACATTTCCATTTTTTTTTTTTTTAAAAAAAAAACACAATTCATAATATTTTGAATGCAAAAACATCAATTTTCAGCACCAGGTACATATTTCAATTTTTTAATGGACCTTTTTGAATTTGGAATACTTCTGAACCAGTCAGAAGAATGTCTCAATGTCTGATAGGTTCATTATTTTAATGGGAATGGGATCTTTTAAACTTTAAAGTTTTGCACATCAATACTAATAAAGTTTTTTTATTTTTCCATCAGAACTCAGAAATGGCTTCTGGCAACAGTTGAAGGCAGATGCTACCAATTTGGCAGCTGAATGAAAGATAATTGATTGAATCAAAAGAATTTGTGTATGGCATGATGGGCTTTGCAAACAATGCTACGCAGTATTCTGTGGAAATGGAATTTGGGATATTATTCAGGAGCTTTTGGTAATACAGTATATTATGGAGATGAGAAAGTAACCCTACCTAGCTAGACTTCTTGAATTTGTTCATTTCTCTAAGCAGATATTCAGTTTATTTTTTTAAAAAGAATCTGTATCAACATTCATGCATCAGATAGCATGGATATGTACATTTGGATTGCTATTTTAATCAAGACATTTCCTAATAAATGTGTTTGGGGAATTATTTTCACCAATATTCAAGTTTCTATGCAATTTTTTTTTCTGAGATACATTCTGCATAAATGAGAAGGAACATAGAATAATAGAGTTTGAAGAGACCTTGGAGGTCTTCCAGTCCAATCCTCTGCTCAAGGAAGAGATTCTACAACATTTCTGACTAATGGTTGTCCAGTCTCTTTTTGAAAGCCTTCAGTGATAGAGCACCCACAACTTCTGAAGGCAAGCTGTTCCACTGGTTGATTGCTCCAACCATTAGGAATTTTCTTCTTAGTTCTAGTGGCTTCTCTCCTTGATTAGTTTCCATCCATTATTTGGGTGCTTTGGAAAATAGGTTGACCACCTCATCTTTGTAGGAGCCTCTCAAATATTGGAACATTGCTATCATGTCTCCCCTAGTCCTTCTTTTCATTAGACTAGACATACCCAATTCCTGCAACCAAAGTAGAAGTAGAAAGAGAAGGAGGAGGAAGAGATGGCCTCTGAGTTTGGTTGTTTTCCTGCAGATGTTTCATTACCTAACTAGGTAGCAGTGGGAGGAGGAGAAGGAGTAGGAATAGGAGTAGAAGTAGGAGAAGGAGAAGGAGAAGGAGGTGGTCTCCTCTTGGTTGTTTTCCTGCAGATGTTTCATTACCTAACTAGGTAGCAGTGGGAGGAGGAGAAGGAGTAGGAATAGGAGTAGAAGTAGGAGAACGAGAAGGAGAAGGAGAAGGAGGTGGTCTCCTCTTGGTTGTTTTCCTGCAGATGTTTCATTACCTAACTAGGTAGCAGTGGGAGGAGGAGAAGGAGTAGGAATAGGAGTAGAAGTAGGAGTAGGAGAAGGAGAAGGTGAAGGAGAAGGAGAAGGAGAAGGAGGTGGTCTCCTCTTGGATGTTTTCCTGCAGATGTTTCATTACCTAACTTGGTAGCAGTGGGACTAGGAGAAGGAGAAGGAGAAGGAGAAGGAGGTGGTCTCCTCTTGGTTGTTTTCCTGCAGATGTTTCATTACCTAAATAGGTAGCAGTGGGAGGAGGAGGAGGAGGAGACCTTCTACCAGAAGCTACACATACCTATGCTTTGACACATGATGGAGATGATATGACATTTAATGATGAAGTGATAAATAGGGACTTTGGCTCTTCTATGAACAGAGACAGCCACAAACAATTATGAGATGCCTTCTACTGCACAATAAAATATATTATTCCAAAGGAATATGTTTATAAATGTATTATTGATTTTACTGTTGAATTGTTCTAAAATCCTTTTAGGGTTATGATTGGTCAGGCACCAGCTGCAGTTTCAAATCCTTAAAGCAGACCAATGAGGAAAACCCTTCAGCCCAAGAGAAGATTTCAAGATGTTTGCCTTGACTTTTCAGGCTGCCTTTGGCTTCTTCTATTCTTCTGTTTCTTCCACCATTATGTCTTTAGCAAGTGGGAAAGGAATCTGGAAGGCAATTTTTGAATGCACATCTAAAACCATAATTTCAACGAGCTCAGGAAACGCAACATGTGCATCAGTGTTTTGAAAATGAATTACATCTTGTCTCATTGTGTCTATTTAGCAAGAGAATAATTGGACTCAGACGGCCTCATCGGTATTCACAAGTTTGTTCAGCTGATTTTAGTTCATTCAGTTACACTCTTTTTTGTTCACGTTATATTAATTCTGAAGCTCAACAGCTTGAATTTGCAATTAGTCCCTCTTGTGAAAGTTCTTTTTATTTATTTAAGATGCTTTAAAAAAAAAATTAAACTACCCTTTGTCTATGTTCCCAGTGTGGTTTAAAATTTATTTAAACGATGAAATATAATGCAACCTTGGGACAAATAAAAAGCAATAAGCAGTCTTAGATATATCCAAAATCAAACACAAGTACAAAACTAAAAAAAATAAAAAACAAAATAAAAAAGCCCTAGAAATGAGTTTGAAATATTTCCCTCTCTGAGAGAGATGGGCAATTTCCAAATTTGATCAATCAATCAATAAAAAAAATCAATCAATAAAATTAAAATAGTTTGTTTAGGTAAAATAAAATAAAACAGCAAAGTAAGTGTCAGGTGACTTCTTCTTCTTCTTCTTCTTCTTCTTCTTCTTCTTCTTCTTCTTCTTCTTCTTCTTCTTCTTTGTCTCCTCCTCCTCCTCCTCTTCCTCTTCCTCTTCTTCTTCTTCTTCTCCTCCTCCTCCTCCTCCTCCCTCCTCCTCCTCTTCCTCTTCCTCCTCCTTCTTCTCATATTTTCTACCCAGAAAGTCTGCAATCCTATCTTGAGATAGGTTGATCTCACAGAACGTTCCTGGTCTAAAACACAACACCTTAATGAGTACACTATATTGTTGCCAATCGTAATCTAGTGAGATTGCTAAACCACATGTTTAATTTAACTTTATTTTAATTTAATTTTCTTTTTCATTTAATTTTAATTTAAAACCATTCAACATTGCTCCTTGGAGTTTCAGATAAGTTTTTCAGCTTTATAGGAAGACTGTGTAAGCACATGGACTTGTTTTCCCTGATCTGCACATCCTTTTCCTACACTTTGTCCAGCTGGAATTGAATTGCTCTTTTGAGATGCACTTTGTTGATTTCTTCTCTCATTGGCTAGCTCTTTAGAAACCTGAGAACCAAGCCTTTCTTAAATAAAGACATTAATATTTCATCAATTTGGAGTTTCACTGATGTTCTTTCAAACCTGGCATGATTGTTAATAATCAGTGTTCAACTCTCTTTTCCCTAAAACAGTGGTGGCGAACCTATGGCATGGGTGCCAGATCTGGGCAGCACTCAGAGCCCTCTCTGTGGGCACGCGCGCCATTGCCCCAGTCCTAGGCCTTCAGCTGGGTTTTATAAAACCTTTTCTCTTTGGGCCTCCACTGCCATGTGCAAAAAAAAAAAAAAAAGGTTCAATCAGCCAATTTCAACTTCTCGCGGGAAAAAAAAGGTCTTGCAAAGTTGGAATGGATTGATTGAACTTTTTAGTCCCACCCAGTCTGCCGTTACCACTGCAGCCATGCCCAGCCAATGGGCCACGCCCAGCCAATGGGCCACACCCAGCCAATGGGCCACACCCACCCGGCACTCGACAATGCATAATTGGGTTTTGGGTTGCAGTTTGGGCACTCAATCACTAAAAGGTTTGCCATCACTGCCCTAAAACATACTTCCCATGCTTAACAAGCATTTTCTCTCCATTAGAACCTGTTCCACATGTTCAAATTATTTGTTGTATTTTTAGGCTTTTCACAAAACGTTTATAAGCCTTTATTATAAGGAGTGAAAGAAAAATGCAAAGTATCTCATTTAGTTAGTTTACTCTTTGCAGAGTTGGGCTGAAGGGAAGATTCCTTGCTAAGAGTTTATACAAGCAATTATGTCATCACAATCTTCATATATTTCCACCAGCCATTCCCACCTGCCCTAACCATAATGCATGGCCAGTACATACAGACAGTGGTGGGATTCAGATATGTGAACAACCGATTCTCTGTGTGGATGCTGCTTCCAGAAGCTTGGGCAACAAAACCCTTAATTTGTACCGTATATGCCGGCGTACAAGGCAACCCGGCGTATAAGATGACCCCCATCTTTGTCACTGAGCCGCATTCCTAGAACGTTGTCTTATACGCTGGAAACTACCAGTATTTCCGGCATATAAGATGACTCGGCGTATAAGACGACCCCCATCTTTGGCGCTGATTTTAGTGCTTGCGGAAGTCGCCTTATATGCCGGCATATACGGTAGATTAGAAGAACAGAGTCCTTCCAGTCTAATGTGGAGCATATCTCATTGATTACAATTCAACTACAACTGCACCTTTTCATTTTTATGAACAAAATCACTAATTGCAACTCAAATCAACTCAACTTTTATTGTCAAAGTGCAACATGTGTACAATGAGATTGGCTGAGCCTCCCTTTGTGCACTCCCCCAACATAACTCACAGTGACAACAAACACACAATCTTATTGCACCACGTGAACTTATTGCACAATGCGCCGGCCCTGCAAGTCTATCATACGTGGAGTTATTTCCCATTCAGGAGTCTGACAGCCCACGGGTAGAAACTGTTCTTCAGCCTGTTGCTGTGGCTGGCTATGCTTCTATATCTCCTGCCCAATGGTAGGAGAGTAAAGAAGTGCTGACCAGGGTGTGAGTTGTCTCTGAGGATTTTCTTCACTCTTTTAAGGCAGCGGGCCCTAGCGATGGCATCTAATGTTATCAGGGGGCAGCCCATGATGTTTTGTGCTGTGCTCACTACCCTCTGTAATGTCTTTCTATCCGCAGCTGTCAAGCCAGCATACCAAACCATAATGCAGTGTGAGAGGATGCTTTCTATAGTGGACTGGTAAAGAAGGTCATCAATCGTTGTTCCACTTTGTTCTTTCGCAAGACCCTAAGGAAGTGGAGTCTCTGTTGGTGACACCTGGGTTATGTTGATTTTCCAGATGAGATCTTCGCTGAGGTAGACTCCCAAGAATTTAGAGAAGGAAACTCTCTCCACACAGCCCCCCATGTAAAGTGGGGCAGGTTCCTTCTACTGCGAGAACAACACTCAGAAGAGGAGGAGGAGGAGGAGGAGGAGGAGGAGGAGGAGGAGGAGGAGGCAGAGTATTTGGAAAGTGTCTTATTGTTCATTTCCTAACTCGCTTCGGGTCTGTCAAATTCTCATTTTCACATTTCAGTAATATATATTTTTAGAGAAATCTCATAGGGTTCCGATTTTTTCATTTTGCTCTCTCTTCATAGAACTGGTCCAGAGGCAAATTTGAAAGGGAAACTTTTTTATATCTATCAAGAAAAAAGAAAAAAGAAGTAGAATGCCATGGAAATGTAAACACTAACGTGCATCCCACCGCGCCATGAAATTTGCCTCTTTATATTTGGAATGAATCCTACAAAAAGATTTGTATCTGAAACGATAGCTTTGAAAGACGGGTAACTCTGCCTGAGCAGCCTGGGAAGCAGGAAGAGTAGGTCTCCTAAACTAACCTCGAAGAACGTTCACCTAATTGTTCAAGAAGGGGAGTGAAGCACACACTTCAGTGGGTGGAAGACCTAGAGAGTGAACACGCTCAAAATTCACATCTCTTTGATGAGACAGGTTGCCAGAGAGTTTGATGCCGCCAACCGAGGGTCTTTTATCATTGAAGCAATCCACAAACACCATAATAGCTCTCTCACTGAGCTGAAATGGCAGTGAGCTTTCCAGCTGAATGTTAATGACATCCCATTGACAGGATGATATATACTGCAGTAGCAGGCAGTGGGAGATGGACAGACAAGTCAAACTACTGCTGTTCCCTGTCTTAATATGCCTCTCCTAATCAACGTTCTGGGAAGAGCATACTTGACTTTTAGTCTGATGGGTGAGAAGGAGAGAGAGACACAGAGAGAGTCACAGAGAGAGACACACACATACAGAGAGAGAGAGAGAGAGAGAGCTTTTTTGTTGTGTAACTATTGAGCCTACACTTCTGACTGTTGCTATGATTCTACTTATTTTTTCAAGTTATTGAGGGGATGATGAGACAAGAAGCTACCACTGAAACTTTGACTTGAACTGAACTGTCATATGCAGCAGTCTGTTTTCAGCCGAAGGAAAAGACACCCAACCAATTCATGGAAAGGTGCTTCATCTTTTTGAAAGTGTTGTGTATTAAAGATGATTCTGCATCTGACATGTATCTCAGCTACTTTATTTCACAATCGTAGAGACAGGAGCAATGCTTGGTTATGACTTTGACTTGAGGGAGTCTTTATTTTACAGACTGACATGGTGTCTTCTGTTAAAATCTGGCCTCAGCTGCCACTTGGAAATAAATGTATTCAAGAGAACAAGCAACAAAGTCCAGAATTTATTTACCTGCATTATTTATTGCTACCCTATGTGATTATTTTGTTATGACAACGACAACTTGCCATGGATGTCAGGTAAAAGAAGAAGAGTCTAAATATTACATATAGAGAGAATATATATATTCTGAGGTTTTTGCGGGTGTTTGTATGTAGGTCTTTGGTTATTCAGGTTTTCTCCCACATAAAATTGGAAGTGTCTTGGCGACGTTTCGACGAAGTCCCATTCGTCATCTTCAGGCTGGTGTTTTCAGCTTCGTGCTTCGAGTTGCACAAAGCTGAAAACACCAGCCTGAAGATGACGAATGGGACTTCATCGAAACGTCGCCAAGACACTTCCAATTTTACGCGGGAGAAAACCCGAAAACCCGAATAACCAAAGACCTATATACCATAAATATATATATATATATATATATATATATATATATATATATATATATATATATATACATATCACCTTTCATATCAGCAGCAAGGACTCCTTTTTGAAAAACACAATGTAGACATTAAAAATGTATCAGTATTTTTTTTAATTCCAGAAAATCATGGCATTCATATGAACTACATGCAATGTTGTCACAAGCATACAACAGTGTCATCCTGTAGAAAGTCAGGCCCCCCCCAGAGAAGGAAATATTAAAAAGGGCAGGATCTTTAAGCAGGAAAGCATGCCCAGTTTTCTTAATAGCCCCAAGTCTGCCTCCCCCAAGAAGAAACCTGTTCTATTGAGATGCAGATGTAAACCATCAGGAAAGTTGGAGCTAGGAGATTAGGAAGACAAAGACCTAAAATCTGCATATCCCACCTGGGGCAGGACATGGTAGGATTAACTCACAAAGACCAAAGGCCACACCCAAACTCAGGTCAGAATACATGGCACAGGAAATAGCCTCAAAACAGGAACAGGAAATAACTCCAAACAAAAGGCTCCAGAGGGTATAAAAAAACCTACTTCCTACATGTGCTCAGTCCTTTTTTTCCTCCTCTTTGCTGCCAGAAACATCTTCCTGTCTGGCTCCCCTCTTCAATAAACAACATCCTTCTTCCCAAAGCAGTTGCCATGTTTATTCCCAGCTTGGATGAACCAGGATGAAGACTTTTCTTCCAACAATCCATTATTTATTTATTTATTTATTTATTTTAAAAAGGAGTTTCCTCATACAGATTAAAACAATTTTGGAATAGTAAAAATGTTCAGCAATATTTTTCTGGAAATGCTTTCTAAATATGACGAATAAAAATAATAATTCTATGAGAGTATCAGTCTTATTACATTAAAAAAATCATAATGTTTAATGTCTTAAGAAGCAAAAACACATTTGAATTGATATGATTAGATTTTGGTTAATTGATGTTATTGAGTTTCGGTTGTGTCTAGCTCCTGCAACCCTTGATTTATGTTTGTATAACTACTGCAAATTCCAGAATCTGCTTTTAATGTGACCGATATCAAGTTGATAAAAGCTCTCCATTTATTTTTATTTTTTTAAAAAAACTAAAACAAAATAAGAATTTACTATCGACACATTTAGGATATAAATCTGAAGAGTAAGTCTTGTTCTCTTACTTAGGAATTAGCTGCAAAAAAACTCAATAAATCTTACTTTTCAGCATAGCGGTAGAAATTTTACTGTGTTCATATATCACTCTTGTTCTTCCTTCAGTTTTTTCTTTAAGTAAAATTTTACACAATGAATTGTTTATAATGGTGACATCTACTAAAATATGGAGAATTTTCAGAACTCT
>NW_024098317.1:277500-297500 GCF_016545835.1 Crotalus tigris | reverse complement strand
TTTTTTAATGCTGTTTTTTAACCATATATAAGACTGCATTTGATATTCATACATTGATAGGTGTTCTAAATTTTGTAGTACCTCTTCATTAGTGATGTAGTCATGATATGAAACATCTCAAGCAGCATTGTTAGAAAACATTCAGCCATTTAATCATTTTGATTGTACACTTCCATGTTTCAAAAGATAAGATACGATAAGATAAGATGATAAGGTGATAAGATAAGATAAGATAAGATAAGATAAGATAAGATAAGATAAGATAAGATAAGATAAGATAAGATAACCTTTCTTGTCATTTTTATACTGTGGGCACAATGGCACACATCAAAAATGAAATTTAGTTGCCCGCTCTTAAAGTGAAACACATACATGACACACACCTAAACATACCATGAACAACATATGTATAGACCCACATCCCTACATAAACATAGCAAATAAATATTAAATATTGTCCATCTTGAATATATAACGGAAGGAGGAAGCTTGAGAGTTCACAAGGTTAATGTTGTATGGAATGAAACTCTGGCTGAATCTGGATGTTCTGCTTCGGATACCACGAAGCACATATTACAATTGGTATGACAACAGGCTTATGATAATGGAAACTAATCAAGGAGAGAAACATCCTAGAACTAAGAAGAAATTTCCTGACAGAACAATTAACCAGTGGAACAGCTTGCCTCCAGAACTTGTGAATGTTCCAACACTGGAAGTTTTAAGAAGAGATTGGACAACCATTTGTCTGAAATGGTATAGGGTTTCCTGCCTAAGTAGGGTGTTGGACTAGAAGACCTTCAAGGTCCCTTCCAACTCTGTTATTCTACTCCACTCCGCCCCACCCCACCCCACCCCACCCCACCCCGTTCTATTCTATTCTATTCTATTCTATTCTATTCTATTCTATTCTATTCTATTCCATTTTATTCTATTCTAATCATTAGGTAGGTTAAAAAAATATGGTCAGCCTAAAATTTAATGTTCATTCCAATCCCATCAAATATTTCTCTCAATAGATGACCTAATGACTCACAGGTTTTAATCTCTATATTTGCATCCATCTGGCTATGAAAACTAACACCATCTGCTCAGTGTCTATCTCTGTGTCTACTCAGTCAATCAGTCAGTAAGTCAGCCCGTCAACTATTCTTAGTCTCTTAGTGAGTCCAGTCCATGAGTTAAAAAGTAATTGACCATTTAACTCAGTGAGTTAAAATGTCAATTACTATTGTGGGGATTAAAAGGAAATTTTTTTCAGCCTATACCTCAGAACGTTTCCAGAAAACATGCCCAATCCAATCACTGGATGCTAAAGGAAAAAAATGAGAAACGTCTGCATTAAAAGTATAAATTTTGCTCTTAGGTTTTGCTTTCAGAATGGTTAAGAACTATTGCCTTTAGATGCCGGCATGGAATAGCAATAGGCAGAGACTTATGTTCTATGAAAACCTGCAACATGATTTTCTGTGGAGGTTTAGAACATTTGAAATGATCCTATTATCATAAGGCCATATCATATCACATATTTGGTATTTTAAAGAGCTTATACAACTTACTGAAAATATCTCCTTCTTCTTTCTCTTCTTTCCCCTTTCCTTTCCCTCTCTTAGGAAAAGGTGTGCAAATGCATATTGAGGCAATTAAGTAGATACGCATACATTGGAAATATCATATCCACACATACTGTGTTTCTCTGAAAATAAAACTCTTTTTTTAACTTTTTTATTTTTATTTTTAATCAATAAAACAAAACAAAACAAAGCAAAACATAACACACACACAGTATATACTCCTCTCCCTTTTTTTTTTAACAGCGATTACGTAACGGTAATCTTCTATTATTTACATTTCCCCCTTTATTCTTTACAATATTTGTCCTTATTGCCCCATTGTTTCTTCTTTACATTTTTCTTCCTTCATATTCTACTTCTTACTAAGAGTAATTCATATTATTATTATTATACATTATTATACACATATTTTCACTTTTGACCTTTCCATATTTATTCTCCTCTATTATTTCTAGTCTCCCACCAGTCATACCACTTGTTCCATGTTATATAGTACTCTGTGTCTTCCTTTTCTTTTATCTCTTTTATTAATTTGTCCATCTCAGCACAGTCCAGGATTCGAAAATAAATCTCAATCAGAAAATAATGCTCATAATATAAGACCCACCCTCAAAATAAGCCTCAGTTAAGATCATCAACCAGACGGACACATTTAGTACCGTATTTCCTCCAAAATAAGATCTAACTGGAAAATAAGCCCTAAATTTCCATTGTTCCTTTTAGTTCTGTTAAGCCATATGCAATGGTCCTGAGAAGGCAAAGCACCAGAAGCAAAAAAAAAAAAAAAAAAAGGATGCCGCAAGAATGGAAATGGATGCAAAATAGGAAACAGGGTACAACTGACAATCAACGTTTGAACCAGAAGTGTGGCTGGCAATGCTCAGAAAACATTTTGACAAGAGAGCAACATAGATATATTAATATTAATAGATATCACTATTTATGCGAAGAATTCCTTGGTAATGAGACCTTGATTTAACAGACTTCCATGTACATTAGATGCAGTGAACAAAGTTTCCCTGTAACAACCCCTGGAAACTGCCAGCCTTGTCCAATGAATGCAAAGAAATCTGGTTAAGGTTTTTAAAATGCACCCTTACACTGGCACAAACACACACAGCAGAGGTAATTTGCCTTATTTTCAACGATGTACATCATTTACATCGTGCGACCATGACACAAATGGTGATGCCGATTGACTTGAATGATGTGACAACAGCAACAGTGCCCTGTTGACATAATTTCACATTTGACAGATGTCCCGGAAAATGAGTAGACCTTTCCTCAACCCCCGAATGAACTGTTAAAATTGCACTTTCACTGACAATTCTGCTTTAAATAACCTTTTTTTTTTCCAATGAAAAATAGGAAGAGAGCTGTGGACATAACGGGGAGGAGGCTACAGTCCACAACTCCTGTAGTACTGCTACAGAAAACTATATTCCCAACCTTCACAAGAACTCATGGAGATAAATGGAGAGTTGTAAGCAGTAACATATACTTGACCCACATTATACTGTAATAGTTATTTCACTAATTAGTATTATTTCAATGGAGTCCTTGGTGCTCTCTGAGCTTGGTTATTTCATTACCCAAATAGGTAGCATTATCAATGGCAGAAGGGTATGGGGTTGGTGGAGAGGAGGAGGAGGAGGAGGAGGAGGAGGAGGAAGAGGAAGAGGAAGAGGAAGAGGAAGAGGAAGAGGAAGGGAGGGAGGGACAGAAGGGTCTTTAGTGCTCTCTGAGCTTGGTTGTTTTCTTGTAGACATTTCATAACCCCATTAGGTAACATCATCAGTGTTATGGGTTTTCTCTCTTTTAATATTCTAGTGGCTTGGCTTGCCTGTGGGTGTGGATGTGGGTGTGGTTGTGATTGTTCCTTTCCTTCCCCTGGAAAAAACAAATCAAATTGTTAGAGGAAAGATGCTCACGTTGAATTGTTATTTACTTCGTTTTGACTGTGGCAGACAATGAGCATGTTTTTTTTTTTCAATCTAACCCTAAGAATAGCCTTCCATTCAATAGAATATTTGCAGATATGGTTGGAAGTATTGGCTTAAAATTTCTGAAAGCCGATAATGACAAAAAGGATTTCCATTCCACACACACTAGAATAAAGAGGATGCGAGATAAATAATTTTAAACAAGTCCTAAGATATTTTTCTATCTTGGAACCGAAAGGGGGTAACAACTGATTTATGAACTTGTGTTAATACTGTATATTTTTTATCAGTCTGTTTTTGAAAAGAAGAAGAATAAACACTCTCAGAACTAAGAAGCAACAAGGAGGAGATGGCGTATAACAACTATTAATTTACTGGAACAAATCCAACCTTACTCAAAGGAATTTACATCAATTGGCTATTTGTACTGCAGTCTCGGTATTCTCTAGAAACAGTTAATGGGTAATAAAAATGGATGATCCTTTTATTGAATGTTTAAACAATCTTCCTAGAACTATGGAAATGCCAAAGTTTAAAAACTGATTTCTTTCTTTTTTCTTTTCTTTTTTTCAAAAGAATAGTAGGAAACAATGTGTTTCTTTTGTGTACAAAAATGAATAACATGGTTTAGCAAAAGACATTCAACTTACTAATGAAACGTGCAAATTTGGTATTTATGAGTTATTCATGAGGTTTTTTGCTCTGCAATTCACATTTTCTTAGATGTTAACAAAATTCTGAAAAAAACACAACAGTTTGACACTGAATGTGGACTATTGGATGTCAAAAGTAAAGATCTAAACAGTTATTTTATAATATTTACTGCCGTTATGTTACTTTATATCCTGCATTTTATTATATAAAATGGCTAGTCTTGAGAAAAGAAGGACTAGGGGGGCAACACAATAAGAGTGTTCCAATATTTGAGGGGCTGCCACCAAGAAGAGGGAAAGTCAACTTATTTTCCAAAGCACCAGAAGAAAGACAAAAAAGAATGGATGGAAACTAATCAAGGAAAGAAGCAACCTGGAATTAAGGAGAAATTTCCTGGTTGTGAGAATCAACCAATGGAACAGATTGCTTTCAGACATTATGGATGCTCATCACTGGAGTTTTTAAGAAGAGACTGGACAGCCACTTGTCTGAAATGATATAGGGGAGACATGTCAAACACAAGGCCGGGGGGCCGGATGCGGCCCGCGAAGTGGTTTCATGTGGCCCACAAAACCATCCTGGAAACAGTGAGGGAATGCCCCCCGCTGCCTTGGCCTTGGTCCAGGCTGGCCGGGAACCAACGTACAATTTTGTGTTGGCCATCTATGCTGAAACGCATTCAGTCTTAGCTCCACAAGGCCATCTGGAAACAACGAGGAAGTAGCCCCTGCTACGTCAGCCCTGCCTCCTGGGTACATGCTGGGGAGGTGTCACCCTTTGTGAGAAATGAAGAAATGGATCATGCCTTGGCACTTGCCCCGGTCCCACCCCCTTCTTCCAGAAACCCTCAGATCTGTCCCACTCCTGCCCAGGCCCCCACAGGCCCCCTTGACGCAAACGATGTAGAGCTGGCCATGTCCACCCAGTAGGCCACACCCACTCCATCCATGCCAACCCATAGGCCACACCCACCCAGTCCCCAGAGGGCAACCACAATGCTGATGCGGCCCTCAATGAAATTGAGTTTGACATCCCTGATATAGGGTCTCCTGCTTGAGCAGGGGATGGACTAGAAGACCTCCAAAGTCCCTTCCAGCTCTATTCTATTCTACTTGTGGCTCAATTTTGATTGATTGATATATATGATATTCTGCTTGAAATAGAAGAAAAAGAGTCATTTAAAAAAAAATAAAGTATGCTGGAGTAATGTCTTCCTACTGAGGAACATCAGAGACCAAGCAAGCTGCTGGATTGCATGGATGTTGCAGCCAACACATTAATGCACATCATCACTGTACAATTTCTGGCAAGTAGTAGGACACTAGGGTCCAATTGCAATCAAGAAGTCCCTCGGCTATAAATTCAATCTGAATTAATCATTCATATAGGTGCTAATATTGTCAACCATTTCCTTTGACTGATTACAATCCTACAATGGTCCCCTGCACTGAACTTCTGCTTGTGTTTGTTAGATGCAACACAATAGTGTCTCCGAATGGAATTCATATCAAGTGCTGGGCAGGCCATGATATGAATTCCATTATGAGGCACTGAGACCATTGTAGGATTGTAATCAGTCAAGGGAAATGATTGATAATATTAGTGGGTGATTAATTCAGCTTGGATGTATAGGTGAATGACTTCTTGACTGCAGTTGAACCATAATGTCCTACTACTTGCCAGAAATTGTACAGTGATGCAATTGTCACATAGCCTGCCAAGCACTTGATACAAATTCCATTCTGAGACACTAGTGTGTACAAGCTCTGAAGGCAAGCTAATTGTTCTAACTGACAGGAATGGAATAGAATAGAATAGAATAGAATAGAATAGAATAGAATAGAATAGAATAGAATAGAATAGAATAGAATAGAATGGAGTGGAGTGGAGTGGAGTGGAGTGGAGTGGAGTGGAGTGGAGTGGAGTGGAGTAGAGTGGAGTAGAGTAGAGTAGAGTAGAGTAGAGTAGAGTAGAATAGAATAGAATAGAATAGAATAGAATAGAATAGAATAGAGCTGGAAGGGACCTTGGAGGTCTTCTAGTCCAGTCACCTGCTCAAGCAGGAGAACCCATACCATCCCAGACAGGTGAGTGTCTAATCTTTTCTTAAAAATCTCCAGTGATGGAGCGCCCACGATTTCTGTGGGTAAGCTGTTCCATTGGTTGATTGTTCTCACTGTCAGGAAATTTCTCCTTAGTTCCAGGTTGCTTCTCTCCTTGATTAGTTTCCATCCATTGCTTCTTATCCTGCCTTCAGGTGCTTTGGAGAATAGTTTGACTCTCTTTTTTTGTGGCAACCCCTCAAATATTAGAATACTGCTATCACCATGTCACCCTGTTCCTATAATATTTGAAGATAGGCATAGTCAATTGTCCACTTGCAGTTCGCTCATCAGATTGCATGTGGCAATTTATTCTTATATGAAAATGGATCCAAGAAATATTGAAGGAAGTCAAAACAACACTAACACCTGAAAATTTCCACAGGGAGATGCATTCATTTCTTAGTCTGATCTACTAATATAGTTCGTGTTGCATAAAACTGTACTTACTCATCATTGAAATTATGATTTGCTCATACACATATTCAAGATAAGGAGCTATTTTTTTTTTTCAAAAAACAAACCCTGGGTAACAGAACAATTGATACCATCACAATCAAAACCTGGAATGAAAACCAATATCATTAAAATGTCAAATTCATTATCTGCAGTGATTAAAAATACACAGCTTTTTATAAATAGCTGAAAATGCATAATGCAGCCAAGACAAATCTTGACAATAATAGCTCTTCATTTTTTTTAAAAAAACGAGGGTGCTTTCCTGGGTTTGCGAAGTGTACACATTTTAGTCTCTATACTTGATATTTCTCCTTCTCAGACCTTTCCATTTAAACTCAACTTATCTTACAGTTCATCAGCAGCCCAATACTTGTGTGTTCCACAAGCAGCTGAACCTGCCTTTGCTGTCACACAGTTTATAAATGGCCAAATTGATTTCCTTCCTAACTTGGAAAATATATTTGCTTTTTTGCTGAGATACTTCAGTCTCCTGTTCAAGTCTACAATCTTTTGAAAAATGCAAGATTGGTCATGGAAATGCTCACCCAACCTTTGCACTACCAGCCTAAGGGCACTCATCAAATAACTTAGATACATCGAAGTATTAAATGCATTTATCTTTTTTATCTGATTGTGATGTGCTGTGAATCAGTTTATTTTTATTTATTTAATTTATTTTTTAAAAAAGAACCCCATTTAAACTGATGTTCTTTCCACTTATCTTTCAAGGAATAGCAAATAACTTCTGGCCAGGTCAAAAGAATCAAGATCAGCTGCACAATAACTTTTTTCACCTCTGTTTCTTTCGCCTCTGCTTACCAAGGAAACTGAATTTATAAAAGGGTAGAATATTGAAAGACTGCAATGACAATATAATTATAGAGAGAGAAGATAAAATAAAGATGCATTTATAACTGTGGTAAAGAAGATTAAAAGATATAGATAGATGATAGATAGATAGATAGATAGATAGATAGATAGATAGATAGATAGATAGATAGATAGATAAGATGATATAGATATAGATAAGATGATATAGATAGAGATAGATAAGATGACATAGATAAGATGACATAGATATAGATAAGATTATATAGATATAGATAAGATGATATAGAGATAAGATAACATAGATAAGATGATATAGGTAAGATGATATATATAGATAAGATGATATAGATAAGATGATATAGATAGAGATAGAGATAAGATGATAAAGATAAGATAATAGAGATTAGATGATAGAGAGAGATAAGATGATAGAGAGAAGATGATATAGATAGAGAGATGATATAGAGATATAGATAAGATAGATATATAGAGATAAAGATAGAGATAAAGATAGAGATAAGATGATATAGATATAGAGATATAGATAGATATAGATAAGATGATATAAATATAGATAGATATAGATAGATTAGATAGATATATAGACATATATATAGAGAGATAGAGAGATAGAGAGATAGAGATAGAGATAGAGATGGGGCTACCCTTGAAGAATATTTGGAAGCTGCAGCTGGTACAGAATACAATTGTGTTGGCAATTCTAAGGGGCCTTAGGGTCACCCATGAAACACCCCTGTTGCACAACCTGAACTGGTGACTAATTTGCTTCTGAGTCCAATTCAAGGTGTGAGTTATCATCTTTAAAACCCTTTGTGGCATTCAATTACAACAGATGCTTAGAACAAAAAGGGAAAGATTTTTTTTTCTTCTTCCAATCTCCCAATCTCTTAGAACTGAGACACAAATATTAAATTGGTAAATGAAGTAGGAAATAGATAGAGAAGCAATTTTTGCACATACATATACATATTTTTGAGGGGGGGGAGGGGGAATATGGATGTTAAAACATGAGAAAATGCTAATTTCACTTTTTTTCAGGCTGTAGAAAATATCCTTAGGTAGGAAGGGGTTGGGTAAGTACAAACAATATGCAGAATTGTCTGGTAATTATGGGGTTAATACAGAGCAGAAGGGGGGTTGGGGGTAAAGCCTGGGAAAGAAAGAGGAAGAAAACATTTGACCTTCACACTAATTGGATAGTGTGAGATATGACGGCTAATTTAGGGAGGGAACATGCTGATAATTTAACTGCTCAGAGGAAGAGAACTTAGATCCTAGCATCCCTTCGTTGTGCCTGTGCCGACATTTTGAAACAAAAAAAGACTTTTAGGAAAACAAATGCCTGGAAGTTCTTTGAAGTGTTTCATTAGCCGGAACCATAACATGAGAAACAATGTAATCTACAAAATCAACTGTAACTATGCAATCGATTCTACGTGGGACAAAAATCACATCAATTAAAAACCAGAATCCATGAACACCGGCTGGCAGTCAAAAGCAACGATCCCAAATCCTTAATCTCTACTCACACCAACACCAAACAAGAGTTCGACTGGAGAAATACTAAAATCATCGACCACACTACTACCCGCCACACTCATGAGTTCATCAAAGCCTGGCACTCCACAAGCAATTCCACCAACAGACACATTGACGCACAATTAGCCTTCAAACCCTTCAGAATCCAAGTCAACAACACAGCCAACCAGTGGCAGCAACAACCCTCAACCAACTCAGCCAAATCCCCTCCCCCCAGCAGTTCACCTCCCAATGACCCTGACCTGATGTAACCTTCCCATCACAAGACCCTCACTGATGTCTCACACCTGACCCACTGATAATTCACACCCTTCAGTGAGACTGACTTGAAGTAACCTCCCCATCACAAGACCCACCATAAGCCTCTCTCTGATGACCCATCACAAGACCCATCACACGACTCTCACTTGACACACCCACACCTGACCCATCACAAGACCTTCACTTGGCACACCCACACCTGACCCATCACAAGACCTTCACTTGGCACACCCACACCTGACCCATCACAAGACCTTCACTTGGCACACCCACACCTGACCCATCACAAGACCTTCACTTGGCACACCCACACCTGGCCCATCACAAGAGCTATCACAAGACCTTCACTTGGCACACCCACATCTGACCCATCACAAGACCTTCACTTGGCACATCCACACCTGACCCATCAAAAGACCTTCACTTGACACACCCACACCTGGCCCTTCACAAGACCTTCACTTGGCACACCCACACCTGACCCATCACAAGACCTTTACTTGGCACACCCACACCTGGCCCATCACAAGACCCATCACAAGACCTTCACTTGGCACACCCACACCTGACCCATCACAAGACCTTCACTTGGTACACCCACACCTGGCCCATCACAAGACCCATCACAAGACCCTCACTTGACAACCCACACCTGACCCATCACAAGACCTTCACTTGGCACACCCACACCTGACCCATCACAATACCTTCACTTGGCACACCCACACCTGGCCCATCACAAGACCCATCCCAAGAACCTCACTTGACAACACACACCTGACCCATCACAAGACCCATCACAAGACTTTCACTTGGCACACCCACACCTGACCCATCACAAGACCTTCATTTGGCACACCCACACCTGGCCCATCACAAGACCCATCCCAAGAACCTCACTTGACAGCACACACCTGACCCATCACAAGACCCATCACAAGTCACACCCTCACCTGACCCATCACAAGACCTTCTGACCACATGAAACCCTTATAAGCAGAAGAACAGTGACATTGACATCCCCTAAACTCTGCTGAAGATGTTACCTAGCCTGGTAACAAAATGTTCTGAATCCAACCCACAAGCCTGGAGAAAGGACTTTCACCCTCACAGAAAAGAGGAAAAGTTTAGAGAATCCAGGCAGGTACTTAAAAACAGCCTCTTGGTCATCAGTTGCTTACTTCTGTCTGTAAGGGATGTCATGAAGATCAATCTAATCTATACATTGCTTAGATGACCCGAGACTGCATGGGATGAGATGAGTTCCCCACTTCATGTGGGACCTGCAACCATTCAGCATAATTTTCCCAGCCTCAAGAAAGGCTGAGAAGAGTGACACAAAAACCACAATTGCAAAGAGCACAATACCACAGAGCACAGAAACAGCTGGAATTTCTTATCTGTCCATAATTGGCTCCTTTCCTGAAGTAAGGAAGTAGGGAACACAGATGACAGTGGATTATAGGAAGAAAGGAACATGGACAAGAATATCAAGAGTCAGTGGTGGCTCTCCATGTAGGACCTCTAATTTCATGTTTTTCCCCTTCAATAGCCAATCTTGATGACCACCCTGGAAAATATTGCATCAGCAAGAGCTCGACCTATTCCTTACTCCTCATTCAGATAGCATAGAGTTGGGTGAATAAATTCTAAACTCCTTGGATGGATTGATGCATAATAGTCCACGGGTGTTGCCTCCCACCAAGTTGAAACCTTATTGAGTTGGCAGGTAGCTGGTGTAATTATTTGCTGTCCCCATTCTCAATGCCTGTTCTGCATCTGTTGAGGTGAGTTGAGCAGACTTGCAAATTTGATGCACCAAGTAAGCAAAGAAATAAATATATTGATTGACTTTGCCTCATCTTGCCATCAAATTGTGGTGTTCTTTTTTTACGTATGCAGGTTATATTAAAGTATATACCTATAAACATAGCCAACTAACGTAGTTCTATAGAACCAAAGGACTGGAAGAGACCATAGCGGTGTTCTAGAGTAGACCAACCCCCTGCTCAAGGCAGGAGACCTTATACCATTCCAGTCAAATGGTTGTCTAGTCTACTTTTGAAAACCTCCAGTGATGGAGTACCCACACCTCTGGAAGGTAAGCTATTCTATTTATTAATTATTCTCACAATAAGATTGCCCCCCCCCCTTAATTTTAGATTGGATCTCTCTGTAACAAGCTTCTATTCATTACTTCTTATCCTGCCCTCTGGTGCTTTGGAGAATAAGTCAATACCCTCTTCTTCGTAACAGTCCCTCAAGTATTTCCTGACAGTGAAAATAATTAACCAGTGGAATGTCTTGCCTCCAGAAGTTGTGGATGCTCCATCAGTGGAGGTTTTTAAGAAGAGATTGGACAACCGTTTGTCAGAAATGGTATAGAGTTTCTGCTTGAGCAGGGGGCTGGACTAGAAGCTCTCCAAGGTCCCTTCCAATTTTGTTACTCTGTTATTCTGTTTGTATCTTGTGTAGTTCAACTGCCAGAAAATAATTTGTTTAGCTGTCTTATTGTCTTCCCTAAAACACATACCATATGTTTTCTATCTTTGGGGAGCAGACATTTCAAAACAGGTGTATGGTAGTAGATTTCATATACAAAAAGTCTTTGGCTCCATCTATATTTCTTTTCTTGGCTCTGTTGCCCCTTTCAACATCAGTCCTACATCAGATGGGTAATTAATGCCGCCAAATTATCCACTCTCTGCCTTTCTTCTTGACTAAATTGGAATCCCTCCCATCCATTCTTGTTCTTATGACACAATGAGTGAGAAATATGTCCTGCTTCCCCTTCTCATCACATCAGCTTTGAAGTTTTATCTGGGCTTATCATTTCTGTAGATTCATTCACTTATGGTGTGCACACTGAAAAGCTTGGCAGAGAATACTAAAGATTATTCCAACGGAGCACAGATGGCCAGCTTATATCAGTCAGAGCTTTTAATCTATGATCAAGCTGTTAATCATTTAATCACCTTGATTAATTGATCAGTGGTCTTCGCCCCAATTAAAATACTCTCCAAAATTAAATAATGGTCTGTAATTTCGGCTAGAAACTAAACTGCAGTGGCTGAAGAGCTCCTGAAAACCATTTCATTCTTTCATTCAAGTCTCATTTGGTGATCCTGTCTGACTTTACAAATATTGTAATGGTGCAAGCATCCTGACATTATGTAGGAAGGTGAGAGAGACATAATTTTTGTTATGGCTTCCAACTCTTCTCTAGTAGCAATGACGCAATTGGTCCCCCAAAATAACGGAAAATCAAAGGGTTTAAACAAAGTATTTCAGGAGCGCTTTCTTCCTCTGCTTTGACTATCTCAAATTATGCATGGATAGTTTGATAGCTCACACTATCATGATGATAAAAGTAGGGAGTTGTAATTGTCATAATATACAGTATGTTAGACACCAATGGTGCATTGTTTGATTTTGATTTGTATATGTTTACAAGTTCGCCAGAAAGAAATTCTCCACTTTGAATCTCCTCTACACTTTTGTTATTTGGAACAGCCATGCTGTAGACGTCTGATGGAGATTTTAGGCAGATAAACAATATTGCAAACTACAAAAGATGTCAGAGCATATCAAAAAGGACCAAGGCCTTATTTAAGTCAAATGAGGTTTTGTTTAAATCAGTTGGATTCTGGTTACCTTCACGGACAAGACGTCCAATGGAAAAAAACATGGAAGAGATTTGTCTTAACAGAATAACGGAATTACAGAGTTAGAAGGGACTTAGTACAGTGGTAGCGAACCTATGGCACGAATGCCAGAGGTGGCACGCAGAGCCCTCTCTGTGGGCATGTGCGCCATCACCCCAGTCCTAGGCCTTCAGCTGGGTTTTATAAAACTTTTTTGCTTTAGGCCTCCACCACCATGTACAAAAAAAAAAAAAAGGTTCAATAAGTCAATTTCAACTTCTCGCGAAAAAAAAAAGATCTTGCAAAGTTGGAATTGATTGATTGAACTTTCTAGTCCCACCCAGTCTGCAGTTACCACCATAGCCACGCCTACCCAATGGGCCACACCCAGCCAATGGGCCACACTCACCCGGCACCCGACGATGCATAAGTGGGTTTTGGGTTTGGGCACTTGGTCTCTAAAAGGTTCACCATCACTGGTATAGGAGATACAGAAACATAGCCAGCCGTACCAACAGGCTGAAGAACAGCTTCTATCCATGGGCTGTCAGGCTCTTGAACGGGACATAATTTTATGCACGATAGACTCGTGAGGCCGGCGTGCTGTAAAGGTAAAAGAATACCTGTAGATTTTATTGCACTGCTGTAGCTGACTTTAGGGACCGAACTCATCTCTGTTTCTAGATCATTGATCCAGCGCTGTTGAAAAACATTTCCATGGTCATGACATCACACAGCAATGTAGAGCATGCAGTGAAACATGGAGCACTGAAGTGGTACCTATTTATCTACTTGCATTGACACCACTGTCCTATCCGATGCTGGAGAGTAAAGAGGTACCAACCAGGGTGTGAGTCATCCCTGAGAATTTTACCTCACTCTGCCAAGGCAACGGGCCCTGGCGATGTCATCCAGTGGTGTCAGGGAACAGCCCACAATGTTTTATGTGAATTAAAAGCAGAATAAAAGAATAACAAGAATTGGAAGGGGCCTTTGAGTTCTTTTAGCGCAACCCCCTGCTCAAGCAGGTGGTCCTAGACAAATGGCTGTCCAGTCTCTTCTTAAAAACCAAGAAAAAACAAAAGAACAGATATTTAGCAATAGCAAAGAGCACTTAGACTCATATACCACTTTACAATGCTTTACAGACCTCTCTAAGTAATTTATAGAGTCAGCCTATTGCCCCCCAAAATTTCAGAAGGATGGAAGGCTGAGTTGAACTTGAGCTGGTCAAAACTCCAAGCAGTGGGCAGAGTGAGCCTGCAATACTGCATTCTAACCACTGCACTACCACAGCGCTATCACACTTGCCACATTTTACTCACACGTGTGTATGCATAATGAAATATTTTTTTTAAAAAAAAAATGCAATAGATTTATATCCTTCCTCTAGCAGAGGGGTATCAAACTCAATTTCACTGAGGGCTGCATCAGCATTGTGGTTGCCCTTGGGGGGGTGGGTGGGTGTGGCCAGAGTGGGTGCAGCCTACTGGGTGGGTGTGGATGGAGTGGGTGTGGCCTACTGGAAGGGTGTGGCCAATTCTACATCATTTGCATCAAGGGTGCCTATGGGGGCCTGGGCAGGAGTGGGAGAGATCTGAGGGTCTCTGGCAGAAGGGGGTGGGACCGGGGCAAATGCCAAAATGGCCACCACAAAATTGTACATTGGCTCCCGGCTGGCCTGGGACAGAGCTAATGCAGCAGGGGCCGTTCCCTCACTGTTTCCAGGATGACTTCGCAGGCCACATGAAACCACTTCATGGGCCGCATCTGGCCCCAGGCCCTTGTGTTTGACATGTCTGCTCTAGCATACTGGATTATTGTGATTAGTTGATTAATTTCCTGTTGCTATATATGATGGAATTCTTGCAGACTCTTTGGAAATTTCAGTAAAATAAGCATCAGTCCTTTCACAATGGTGTCATGAGGAAGCTTAAGATGGCTTAAATAATGGAGATGGGAATTCTCTTTTCATTTTGTCCCCACAACAAACCTTCTATGACATAACAAGGGCCGAAAGAGAAAGTGAGCTGTGCCCAGTGATATTGTACAGTTTGTGCTGGCCTATGACCATAATAAATATGTCATTTGATTGATTAGATTGAGTAGCTGAAATGCATTTGTATCTGGATTTCCATAGAACTAGATTTATATCATACTGGCTCTGTTTGAGAATCAATCTAGGAGGGAGGAAAGGAAGGAAGGAAGGAAGGAAGGAAGGAAGGAAGGAAGGAAGCAAGGAAGGAAGCAAGGAAGGAAGGAATTGCAGATAGCACTATTATTAAATGGTGCAGCTAAGAAATTAAAAGACGCTTGGTCCTGGGGAGGAAAGCTATGGCAAATCTAGACAGCATACTAAAAAGCAGAGACATCACCCTGCCAACAAAAGTACATATAGTCAAGGCCATGGTTTTCCCAGTTGCAACGTATGGCTGTGAAAGTTGGACCATAAGAAAGGCTGAGCGCCAAAGAATGGAGGCCTTTGAACTCTGGTGCTGGAGAAGACTCCTGCGAGTCCCCTGGACTGCAAGGCGATCCAACTGGTCAGTCCTAGAGGAGGTCAACCCCAACTGCTCTTTAGAAGGCCAGATCCTGAAGTTGAAACTCAAGTACTTTGGCCACCTAATGAGAAGGAAGGACTCACTGGAGAAGGGCCTAATGCTGGGAAAGATGGAGGGCAATAGAAGAAGGGGACGACAGAGAATGAGGTGGCTGGATGGAGTCCCTGAAGCAGTAGGCGTGAGCTTAAATGGACTCCAGAAGATGGGAGAGGACAGGAAGGCCTGGAGGAACGTTGTCCATGGGGTCGCGATGGGTCGGACATGACTTCGCAACTAACAACAACAATAAATCTTAATACTCCATGTTCTCTGTACGACTTACCACTCTTTTCTAAAATTACCCCAGGCAGGAAGGAGAAAGGAAGCAAATCTCCTTTACTTGAACTTCACTTTAGCAAAAGGGCCAGAACATAACTGTCTACATATTTAAGTGATCGGGCATATCTAACGACTCCCAATACTTCTTCGATAACAGGAACGCTTCATAACTGTGCTTGAGACAAAGCCACAAGGGAGTTATAAATGCCTTTGTTCTGAAAGCAAAATCGATTCTACCCAGTTCAGCAAAAGCTTATTATGTATTCGGCTTATTCTGTAGGGAAGAGAGCAAGTCTAGCCTTTTTCTGATTGTTAAAAATGGAACCTGTAATGCCAGTCAATTGGATTCAAAGGCAGGCAGAAACGCAGCTGTGCCTAAGGCAATCCAATCAAATGGCGTCCCATTACAGTGGGCAAAGTTTGATAATCAATTACATCACTGTCGACGAGCTCAGAGATTTCAGTTGGATGATTTAGGGGAAGTCGTTAATTTTTGCTTGTGAAATTCTGGAATGTGCTCGAAAGATTTTGGAAGGAGGTGTCAACATCCAGCTCAAGAATCCAAATAAAACTACAGGTTCATTCTGCCTCCGAAAACCTTACTGTTTATTGAATTCATTGCATGGTTATGTCGAAGCAAAAAACTCTGAGGTTCCAACACCAATTCACAGACTTAAAACATAATTTTCCCAGCCAAACCCCCAATGCCTTACATAGGCCATATAAACAAGTTCACTTTTTTATGGGAACCGTCTACTTCAAATCCACACCTATTCTGGTGTCCTTGAAAAGGCTTCAGGCTCTCACGGTCTTCAGCTGAATTTCTCCATCAAATCTACTTGAAAGTAACACTTCCCTCCCTTAATCTAAAGGCAAGTTGAAATGCAGAGGCACCTACCTGCCAAAGTTTCATCCTTGACAGTAGGATTGTGAATCACACTAACCAGGAGCTCTTATAAAAACAATCAGTTGAGACAGAACCACAAACACTCGTTCCGTGCTCTTTTAAAGGATCAGCCTGGTAGGAATGACCACAATTGGATTACAAGTCCAGCTTGAATCCTAATAGCTTCATGGATATACCCATGTTTCTTGGCAAAGAATATGGACTTGGTTTCTCTTCAACTTCTTCTGGGATAGGTTTCCCCAATTTTCTTTGGCAATCTCTGTAGCCATCATCAAAGTATTGACCTGCTTCATGTATCTCTTTGATGTTGGGCCAGATTTATGAGTTGCTGCTATCTCACTGGATAAAAACAATGCTGCTGTTGGACTATAAGTAAGAGAAAGAATGTTCTGGAGAGGAAATGGTTGTGGGGAGGAATCACAATCAACTGCCAACCATAGATATGTTTTTTTAAATAAATAAATAAATAAAGTGAATTTTATTCAATGGTAAATCTGTCAGGCATGAAGAATCAGGACACACTCTTAAGTTCCAGTTAAGAAGATTTATTGCTTAAGCCTATACACAAGAATCCAATCAACTTACACTCAGCACTGAATTGGCACTAGAGAACGGTCAATGGAATTAAAAGAGGGCTGGATTTGGAACATTTGTGGACACATAATGATTCCAGGCCGAGTCCTCTTTTGACTCCTCCTCCAGGCTCTGCTTCTTTTTCTCCTACAAAATCATCTTGAACTGCATTCAGGAGTAGTTTTAATGTGTGAATAATGATGTAGGGGTTTTTAAAACATTTTTAATGCAATAAAACAGGGGTCCCCAACCCCTGGTCTGTGGATCAGTACCGGTCTGTGGCATGCCAGGAACTGGGCCACACAAACAAGCAAAGCCCTGTCCACAGAAAAACCTTTCTCCATGGAACTGGTCCCTGGTGCCCAAAAGGTTGGGGACCTCTGCAGTAAAAGAAAGAAAAATATGAAAGGAAAAATAGAAAAAAAAAAGATGAAAGATGAAAAAAAGAAGACAGAATTATGATGTCTATCCTTCTTTCCATTAAATAATTGGCATCTTAATTTGTCCCCTTCCTTTTTAAGTCTTTTTAATCTACAAACCCATAAATTATCTGTTCAGTCTTTTCTTTTTTCAAACACACACACACACACACACACACACAGAGAGACACACACACAAACGCATACCATATAAGGCTTCCAATCTTTTAGAAAATATTTTTCCCGACCAAATTGTTCAGCTTTGCCACCTCAGCAAGCCCCATCAATTTATTGTGGGTTTTTTCATTATTTTTTTTTCCACCTTTGTGCATATGATAATATTGCTGCAGTTACCACATAAATGTTTCTTTCCTGTGTTTCTTTTTCAGTTCAGCCTCCGTAAAGCCCCAAAGAAATCATTTTTATTTCATTGTAATAATCTTTTGCAATATCTATGGCATCCTTCTATGAATTTGCCCCCCAAATTTCTTTGCTTTTTCCAACAAATTCATTGTGTAGGATAATGGTATGGTTAGATATAAACACACTGCTTAAACTTTCCAATTTCTGCAAAACTGCTGGTCTGAAAAACTAAACTCTTTCGCAAATATCACAGCCCCATTGTTGAAAGAAAATAACATACATCGTTGAAAGAGAGACATTGGGTTGAGCAACAATTTTGATAAAAGGCAACCAGCTGTTTACTAGAGCAGTGAATTCTGAACCGGTCCAGTGAAGTTCATAAATTAAGCTCATTCTTCACCTAAAGTCTAAATCTGTTTCTCTGTTGAAAAATGAACTCTGGGCCATTCTGCAAAATCAAAGAAAAGAAAGATGCAAGAGAAAACTATACAAGCACAAATAATGCTCTTTTGGTCATTAAAAAAAACCCGCTGGAGACCAAAACATATGAAGAACGGCTGCGGAACTTGGGTTTGGCCAGTCTAAAGAAAAGAAGATATAGGGGAGACATGATAGCAATGTTCCGGTATCTGAGGTTGTTCTCCAGCTGCATTCAGCTCTCAAAGAGTCATCACCTCCGATATACTCTACATAAATATGACAAATAAATAAATAAATATGGAATTATGCATATAACCACATATGTTATACGACACAGAGAAACAACAGTCTAGTTCAGGTTATACAGACATGTGCATGGAGAGAAAAAATGAATGTTGTGAGTTTATCAGACGGATGGCCATAGGGAACCAAGATAGTACAGAATTGGGTAGTCCTGATAGAAATATTTCAAAACCTCCTCCCAGAGGGGAGCAACAGAAACAGACCATGGTGGGTTTGTGGAGTCTCTAACAATGTTTTGAGTTCTAAGCAGGCTCTAAGGGAGCAGCCACTCCTGGAGAAGATATCCCTCATGTTTGGTACCAGTAATATGTTCTGGCTCTCTGTACTTGGGCCCAGGATCTAGTCAACAGATTGACAGAGATTGGGCTTTCAGTTACCATGTTTCCCCGAAAATAAGGCCGGACCTTAATTTTTTTTTGCCTTGTTGTTGTTGTTGTTAATTGTGAAGTCGTGTCCGACCCATCGCAACCCTATGGACAACGTTCCTCCAGATCTTCCTGTCCTCTACCATCTTCTGGAGTCCATTTAAGTTCACGCCTGCTGCTTCAGTGACTCCATCCAGCCATCTCATTCTCTGTCGTCTCCTTCTTCTATTGCCCTCAATCTTTCCCAGCATTAGGCCCTTCTCCAGTGAGTTTTTTTTTGCCTACAAAAGAGGCATCAGGTCTTATTTTTGGGGTAGGCCTTACTTCACCTCCAGCACCGACAGCCTCACCCAGATGGTCCACTTCTTCTGGGGCCAAAGTTCTGTAACTGTATTCGGGTCTGCATTTTGCAATCAGACCTTTTCAGAAGTCCTAAGCAGCCAAGTACCGAACTATGGATTCAATCCATAACTCTGTCTCCAGCTGCAGAATTCTTCCAGAACCAAGCTATGGATTGAATCCATAGCTTGGTTCTCAGCTGCAGAGGCCTTTCGGAAAGCCCTGTGAAATGCAGAAATGCAGGCCTGGCTGCACAAGAGGCCTCAGAAGAAGAGGTGGGCCGGCAAGGAGAGGCCTGGCTGCAAGGAAAGTGGGTGCAGGCAGTTATTTTGGAGGTAGGGCTTATATTAGGCCCACCCCCCAAAATCAAGCTAGGGCTTATTGTTGGTGTAGGCCTTACTTTT